>NW_024039597.1:0-272533 GCF_016077235.1 Cyprinodon tularosa
GGAGTGGAAAAAAAGTCAAGAGGGGGTTGGCGATGTTTGTGAAGGAGAGATGGTGCAGCGTGACCCCTGTTTACGCGAAGAAACAGATATGCTCCCCGTAGGTGAAGCTACTCACGGTGAGCATGAGACCGTACTATCTTTCACGAGAGTTTGTGAAATCAATTGTACTCTGTGTTTACCCCCGCCCACTTTAGACCAGTCACCCTGGCCTCTCCCCTGATGAAGACCATGGATCGCCTCATCCCAGCTCACCTGTGCACCATAGTGAGCCCACCCTGGACCCGCTGCAGTTTGCTTACTGACCTGACATCGGAGAGGAGAATGCCATTATCTACCTGCTGCAGCGGGCGCGCATCAACCTGAAGACCACCGGGAGCGAAGTGAAAGTCATTTTATTTGACTTATCGAGCACTTTCAACACTATCAAACGATAGCTGCTCAGGGGGAAGCTGGAGGATTCCCGACTTGACAGATATCTTGCTGCTTGGACATCAACTACATCCATCAATGCCCTCAGTATGTGCGGCTGCATGGCTGTCAGTCAGAGGTGGCAGTCTGCAGTACCGTGGCCATCAGGTCCTTGGCTTGTGAGCTCCCATTATTGTGTCTGTCCAATATGATGCTCCCTACAGGAGATACTCATCAGAAAGAGAAAACACCATGGAGGGCAGGAACAATGTGTTCCTTTTAGGGTGTCTTAGAATGTGTCTGGGAGAGGGATGTTTTCAAAAGTTATAGAGGAGAGTCCAACAACAGAGCAAAACTGCATCTTCCTACACCAGTGATGCAGGTCAATATCAGCATGAACATTTGGCCTTGATGTCCAAAATTAATATAATGGTTAATGGCCTAACAAACCTCTTTCTTCAGGTTGTGTCACACAACCTCTGTTGAAATTTTCCCCAAATGCTAGGAGACTTCTGTTTTTCAGTGAAAAATCAGTTGAATGGCTGATGAAAATAAGATTGGTGTCATGCCATCCTTTTCAATCATCTGTTGAAGCGGAGGGGTGTACAAGTTGTTTTGCTATATTAGAATATACCAAAAATAATTGTGGATTCTGAGCTGTAACACAATTAAGGTTTAAAACTGTATCATGTTCTTTTTTATGAAAACATGTTTTGATAACAATTGTTTACAAATGTTTATAAATTTCTATTTATATATTCTCCCTATATATTCTTTAGCCACCTCTGTAAATGTTTGCATTGGGGATAACTATTTTTATGAATTTGATATAACTGTAAAAACGGGGCACAGAAGACAAAATCCATGCGGGGGATTTAATATAAGGGTATTGTGGAGGATATTTGAGAATTTTTGAAAATACCCGCCCTCTCCACTGTGCATGTGAAAAGGTTCACATGCACAACCCTGTGCCTTCCCCCGAGAGGGAACATCTATTAAAGCTTGCCAGAATATGCACAAGCCCATATCTCCTCATGTATGCTCTGTTTAAAAGTTGCTGTTTGCATTGCTCATACAAGGTTACTTTCCGAAAGAAGATTTGCAATTATTCCAATATGTCTGACTCACCACAGGTAAGTGAAAATGGGGCTGGCCACGTAGGACGGACTTACATATTACAAGAATGAGTGACAACTAGGCAGAGATGGCAAAAGTACTCACTTTCCGTACTTGAGTAAAAGTACAGATACTTGTGTTAAAAAATACTCTAGTAAAAGTGGAAGTACTGATTAAACTTCTTTACTCAAGTAAAAGTAACAAAGTACAGGCTTGTAAATTTACTTAAAGTATAAAAGTAAAAGTAGAAACCACTTTTTTCATGCCGTTGCCTACATTTTAAATGGATGTCTGCCAATAGGACTAGATCTCCGTTGTGTTTATTTTTCAATCATCTCGTCGTCCATACTACTATGCTAACCCAACCGCCACCAAGCTGCAATGATTTGTCGCGAATGAATACCGCCGAATCTGTCGATTCATCTTATAGTGGTGCGTCAAATTCAACGTAGATTCCCATCCAATTAGATTGAATTTGGTATTGATGACGTGAAAAATAATAATGGTAACTCCATTGAAATTATTCAAAACTAAAGTAACGAGCCAATTTTTTAAAATGTAAGGAGTAGAAAGTACAGTTATTTGTGTAAAAATGTAAGGAGTAGAAGTAAAAAGTCGCCATAAAAATAAGTAGTAAAGTAAAAATATCAGAAAAATCTACTTGAGTACAGTAACAAAGTATTTGTACTTCATTACTTCCCATCTCTGCAACTAGGAGGACCACTTATTTAGATGATCCACCCGGAAAACGAAGATCCTCCTCTATACCTTTAAAAAATTGGATTTTGATCCTGGGGCAAGGGTTACCACCATTACCATCTGTAAACCAGATTGAAAACTGTAAATACCAGATGTTATAAGGAAGAAACGGTGAGTATGAAAAAAATCCAAATGAGCTCTATTCATTTTTTTCCCCTCTAAAATTATTAACTATTTATATAGTTAAAATTTAAAACGGTTGTATTAATAATTGGGTTATGACTCTTTTAATGACCAACATGGTCAAATCAAACCATGTTTTGCTAGTGAAGCCATAGTACAGCATCCTTTTCTGAGGTGGACAGTTGCTGATCATGATCAGTCGCTGTCCCACCTCTTTTCTTAGTTCTTCAGTTTTTTTGTGCTCTCATAAATCCACTTTTGAAGAATGCAAAAATAATTTAAAAACTCTCATTCATTTCTAAGATGTTGGAGAAAGCTATCTTTACTTACATAAATATCAAGTTTAAGACAGAGTCTGAATATCAAATTTGTCCCAGCAATGTCACAGCAATGAAACAAACAAAAGTTATGGTGTTAAATAAAATCTTTTTAGAATCCAACTTTGGCGATAGTTTGAGCCTGCTGAAAAGCATCCTTATTTCATTCCTAGATTATTGTTTGGGTATAAGAAGATTAGCTTTTAACTGCTTTTATTCTATCTCGTATACAAAAGCTGTTGTGTCAGCATAGTTGACTCTATTTCCAGCTCTTTGTTTTGTGGTACCACAAAGTCAGGTTCGAGGCCCTCTCCTTTTCTTCCTATGTACTTTATTCAAGCTCTGTCTTCTTCAATGCAATGTAGTTATAATTTTTTAAATAAAATATATTTCATTTATTAAAGTTTGTTAAAAATGGCATCTCTGATACTCCTGCGGAGTAGCCTAAACAAGACTAAATGTGAGATTAAATGTGTAATTTAGTCTGGCCCCGACGAATGAGACATCGGAAGATTGTTGATGAGAACAATCCGTTGTTTTTCAAACCATGTCTGTGTCTATTGACCAACGCTCTGACCAATGAGCGTAACTGACTGTGATGTTATAAGCGCTACAGAAAGCTGGTGGGGGAGTGTAAAGAAACAGCTTGTTGGTAAAAATGCGAATACGTGATTCTTAAAATAAAATAAAATAAAATATCCTGTCACTCATTACATGAATAGCACTTTTGCAAACATGGGAAGGGATATGAACAATGATTTCGAATTGATTGTGTTGTTTAGAATTCCTCTGCAAGCTTTGGTAGATATCGAAATTAAAAGCCGGCTCTCACATGGCATCACATAAAAGAGGAGATTCATACTATTATTACAGTAGCTCTTTAACAACACCTTTGTTTCTCTACTGGTGTCATATGCTGAGCAGATCTTGTCAGCCTTCATATACATATTTAGATGTTTAAGGTACAGAATTTTGATTCAACTCTGTTTTGTTTGCGCTTTTTGGATTTTAATGAGATTGATTTGACTCTAATTCTAGCTTTAATGTAGTTTAAGTATAGTTTTGATACTGTGATGTTACATAAGATGGAAGACTTGAACTTTCCATCTTATGACCTGTGAGCTGTTGAAACTCATCTTTCCGGAGAATTTCCCTGGCATTTGTTTGTAGTTCACACCGGTGTAGCTATCTGTCAGGAGATACTCACACCTCAAATTCCTTGTAACCTACTTACCCAAAGCTGTTTTCACAACAAACCTCTTCCGTTGTATATTATGTTTTCTTTATTAGCAACATTATGGATCATTCTTTAAAGTTGCGGGTTGTTTATGCTGCCAACATAATTTGATGAAACATACAAAAATGTCTCTATATTAATAATTCTGACGTAAATGTAAGAAGGCAAGGTCGTTTTGATCTTTCATTACATGTTCCTGTTTTTGTATCAAGTTCTGTGTTTACCACAGTGTTGATTTTGCATGTTCTTTTGCATGAAGTGTTCATCTGCTGATATATTTCCTTCCAAGATATTTGCATTAACCTACAAGGGAGATATATCCTTGCAAATTAGTTTTTGATGAAATCCTAAACCAGGCCAGACATATCAAGATTAACTGTGTTTACCCAGCAAAAGAAACAATACAGCTTTTTCAAACATTACGTAGAATTTCAAAAACTGCATAAAGATTTTTCAAACCTCCTTTGTTTAGAACAGCGAAGACCATTTTCAACATATCTGATTGGACATGGAAGAGCATTGAAATACAAGCCTGAGTTTTCAACCAGTACCTGAAATATTCCTTAAGTTAAAGTAATGACATATATCTAATTAGTTGTAAAACTGAGAAACATCTTTTGTTACATTTATGATATAACTTCATTTTTTACAATATGAAAAATAAGATGAACCCCCCTAAAACTTGTGGTAAATTAGTAATTTTGTTTCGTTGAATTGGCCCCGAATCACAATTAAAGAAGCATTTTATTCAACTCCAGTCTGCCACATCATCACATCAATACTTCATAAACATTTGCAGAGGAGGAGACATCAATGGATCTAGCCTTATCGAAATATTACACTATGTTCTCAGATCAAGGATACTGCTCTCATTCCATTCCCAAATCTATGCCATCTGCATAATGAAGATCACCTTTTAATCCTGACAGAGGAACCAATTAGATAAACTACTTCAGAAACATGACTTTTGACATGCAACAGGCAGGTATTATTAGGGTTTTACATACTTATACATCATCAATAAGAATAATCCTAACACCTATAAATTCAGTAAAATGGTCTGCCACCTTCCTAACTCTGTTAATAATTTAGGAAGTTATTATTATCATTTTTAAGCCCACAGCATGCAAATTATATGTAGCTGATACTGCTTACAAATGAATAATATTATGATGATACAAATTGTAACCCACTGCAAAAACCTAATATTTGAATACTCAATAATTGTATTAATAAAATTCATATATTCATATATTTTTCTTTTTTTTATACACCCACACAAGAATGTTTCCCTTTGCTTGTAAGGACTCTTCATTGGCTTTGATTAATTTCCAACCCAGTTCTACAGCGTAACTGTGACTCTTAAATTTAACATAACGGTTTGATATCTAACTCTAACCCCAACCTAAATTTAATTCACACCTTAGTCCTAAACCTAACACCTAACTCTAAAACAGCATTTGTATCAATGGGGACAAGGCATTGGTCCCAATAGGTACTGAAGTGATGGGTTACGATTTATGGACAATGGTAGAAAAATTACACGACCACACACACATGCTCCAAAAGTGTAATCAGCTAGATAAAAACCTAAAAAAAAAATATTTAATCTGGAAGTTGGGGTGCTGTATAAAACCATTCATAATCAGCCCTCCTTAAGGGAGTATATTAAAAGCACAAGCAAATCTGAAACTCTTTTGTATTCAATATATTTTAATTGTATCTAAGTCTAAGAAAGAACTAGGAATTTGTCAGTGCTGATCCTTTGTAGGTTCCCTCTCATGCAAAATCTCAAACAGGATCAGATTAGGGAGTGGTCTACTATTTGCTTTGGATGACTAAAGAATCAGAAGTTGAATGCGACATGCTCATTTGATTAGGAAATTGTGGAAAAAACCCACAATGTAAACAAAATACTGAAATATTGCTCTTAACATCAAGTAGTTTTTTTAATTACTATATGACTGGACATTGATCATGAGCAGTGAAAGATGAGAAACATCATAAAAAGGAAAATAATGTCCCCGAAAAAAATGACAGGTGTGCGTCACAAGTACAAACATTTATGATGCACCATGCAGGTTCCATTCATAACTTTTCTTGCCCTGAAGTTTTATGTAATCGTTGTGAAGTGGCCTGATTTGAAGGAATGTCAGTTACAGGACGGGTTTGTTCCTGAATATAAAGGGAGGTATTCTTATGCCTATTGTCTTAGTCATCTTGACATAAAAGGACTGGTGATGAAATACAGGGCTTTTCTTATTGTCATGTTGGTTTGTGGTTTTTTGATCCACATGCAGAATCACATGGTGAACCAGTGAGTTTTGATGTTTTATTTACAAAAAGCAACAAGAATCTAGAAGTAGAGAACTGCAGGAAGTCAGTTGAACTTTCTGATTGGTTTAAGGGGAGAGAGCAGACTGATCAGGAAGGAGTTGATTGCCAACAACTGATGTCTAATTTATTTGCTTAATTTAGGGATGAAGGGGAGGTACCATGGATCTGTAGGGATTTGATTCAGGCTTGATACAGGCTTTGCAGACTGTACCCCAGAGGTACAGGTGAGTGAGATCCAAAAGCGTTCAGACTTGGAAGAGGTGTCGTGCTGCAGAGCAGACAGGCAGGTGATAAAGACTGAGAACTGCTGCTCAAAGATGGGACCTTGTACATTAAGATTGGAGTCAGACTGAGGTTCACTGGTTGTCTGGATCAATATCAGGGTCCACATTTAGGAGATTCACGAGAAAACAAATAAAAATGAAATAAAGATATTCCTGGTTTAGATCTTTGGCTGGCATACCATCAGGGGTAATCACCTGGTGAAGAGAGATTATCCCTCGCCTAGCTAGATGCTTGATTGAGAACGTTCTCAAGTGTGCAGCAACACGGGTCGTTCTCAAGTGTGCAGCAACACGGGTCGGCCCAGCCACGAGCAAAGATCCTCTCTGTGACAGGAAGCTCACTCAAACTAGAATAACAGAAAAACCCCAGAGATAAGATCTTGCTCCCTTGGGGTGATTTTTGAAGTTTGATCCTCTTGGTGAATAGTTCAGCTCACTTTATTCCCAGGGACAAAGAAAAAAGCTCACACGCCTTGATCTGGTGTGCGATTAGCGTGGGCACAGAACTTATGCTGTCATGCGCAGAGGGTGGATTTAGATTCTAATCTTTATATGCTCAAACTGCTTTGCTTCTAAAGCATGGCTTCAGCTTGCAACATGTTGTACTGTATAGTAAACTCTCACCGATGATGTTTGTCACCGTCACACCAACGCACGTTACAGTTTTGCTTCACAATAGGTTTTTCTTTCGTTTATGCACTGTTAATTTAATAATCTGTATCCCTTGAACCTTTCCATATTTTGTCCCGATATAACCAAAATTCAAGGTTATTTTATATTAACGTTTCATGATAGATCAGCAGAAAGTAGTACATATATGTGAAGTAGAGAGGAAAATTACATATACATTTTTATGCTCTTGCTGCTCTTTATTTCAGATGAAATCAGGGATTTTTACAAACCAGATGTCGTAGAAGCAGCCTCACGTATTTCTTCCTGCACTGTCATGTTTGCTTTGGTTTGGCTGTGAGATCGGCAGCTCTTGCTTTCATCACATCTATATGTCCCTGCTTTTAACCATAATACTTCTCCTGTCCTTCTCACATGTTCCCTATGTTCCTAACAGAGCACTTTGTTCTCAATCTGCAGGTTTACTAGTGGTTCTTATAAATTCTAAAAGTACGTAGAATGGGAGGCAGATCTTTTAGTTATCAGGCTCCTCTCCAGTGGAACCAACCACCAGTTTTAGTCCGTGAGTCAGACACCCTGTCTACTTTTAAGACTAGGCTTAAAACTTTTCTTTTTGATAAAGCTTATAGTTAGAGGGGCTCAGGTTATCCTGAGCTATCTCTATAGTTATGCTGCTATAGGCTTAGACTTCTAGAGGACATAGGGACCCCCATTTCATCAATCTGCTTCATTCTATCTCTATTGTCCCAGTCTGAAGAATCTGTTAGTTCAATCTCTAAAGTTCTGCTCTCTCTGCTTTTTCTCATAGTAGCTTCATCTGGTCTGTTCCTGTTTGGCCGTGACCCAATCCTGGAGAGAAATATTAGCTGTGCTGCTGCCATCAAAACCTTTGTTTAAAGATGGGAGCTGGCTCTGAGCTCGTCTGTCTGGCTGTGTCTATCCTGGATGGGGCCGCCCATGGAGCTGGTTTACAGCTGCTTTTTGTATCTCTGCTTCTTTCCCCTTGAACCCCAGTCAGCCTCGGCAGATGGCCGCTCAAACCGTGCCTGGTTATGCTGTAGGTTCCTTCTTGTTAAAAGGGAGTTTCCCCTCTCCACTGTCGCTACAAGCATGCTTAGTGTGAGGGATTGCCTTTGAGTCAACAAGTTGATGCAATCAACTGGTTTTCCTTAGATAGAAAACTTTGAATCAATTTGACTGTATGATCTGGTGACCTGTAAAGTCCCTTGGGATGACGTGTGTGCTTGTAAAAAGACAACTACTGCAAGATTTAGCCTTGCAGGCAAGATTACAACCAACTGTCTTCAAAATTAAATCTAATTAGTAAACCGGGTCCAGATGTTTGTGTAAATATAGTTGTCAATGAATGTCTTAAAGGTTTGTTTGAGACCACAGTGAAGAAACAACATTGTGAAAACCAAGAAACACAGCTGACAGGTCAGGGATAAATTTATTAAGAAAGTTAAAGCAGAGCTGGATTATTAAACAATATGCATTGAATGATAACACAATTCTGTTTAAATTATTATATGAGAGTAAAAAAGTATGACACAACTACAAACCACCAAGACATTAACTACATTGATTGGCTGGTGAAGGAGAAAATTCATTAGTGAAGCAGCCAAAAGCTCAACAGTAGCTCTGGAGGAGCTGCAGTGTTCCACAGAATCGAAAACAGTCCTTAACGGAAGATTGGCAGGAAGAAAGCCAGTAATGAAAACACAGAAGCCATGTTTGAGAAACTGCTTTGGTCAGGTGATATTAAAAATAAAAACTCTGTGGCCTAAATGCAAAACACCATGTATGGCAGAGAACTACTAATGCACACCTACCTGAACCCATTACCCCCACTTTTAAACAAAGTTGTGGCAGTAGGATGCCGTGAAAATGCTTTCACTTAGCAGGGACAGGGAAGCTGTTGAGAGTTGATGAGAAGATATATGCCTAGTTCCGTTCCAGTCAAAGTACACAGTAGGGAATAAAATGCTTCAGTCTGAGGTGTAGACTAATGCACATGTAGCCAGATGCATTGGTTAAGATTAAATTAATAGAATTCTCTGGTCATAGTCCAATTGAGAATCAAGAGAATATTTTAGAATTGATGCTCACAGATCTAATCTAAAAATCGGACATACCTTATAAAACAGCTCAAGGGGTATGAAAACAGTACATTTCAGAAAAAAATACTATGATGTTTGCTGATAACTCATTACACAGTAAAAGAAAAGTAACACTTTGTATTAATTAATATAACTACAATTCAAGTGAAGATATTTTTTTAACTTTAATCTTGCATTTAATATATTTTAAAACTGTAAGCATAAGGGATTAAACTGACCAACCACTAGATGTCAGATGTGTGCACTTTTTAAGCTGAAGGCACAACAAACTCTTTGCATTGTTAGGGAAGCCTCTTCTAATCTGTCTTCTTGCTTGCCCACACAGGTTAATTATGGAGGCCTGGGGGAAGTAAAAGAGATTTTGTGTTGCTCATAACAACAGGGAGATGTTCATCTGCTGTTGTATTGGTCGCAGGTACCTTCCTTTGGGTACAGTCCTAACTAGTCAACTTGCGTAAAGCTGAAATAATTGTGTCAGGCTTTTGTAAAAAAAAACGTTGAAGAACTGCATGTTTTGTCCTGTTACCCTGACACCCTGTTTCCTGTGTTTGTCTGTAGCTATCCAGGGTTAAAACCCTTATCACCTGAATAGGAGGGAACAGTATTGCACAACACTTGTCATGTTGAAAAAGCTCAAGCATGGTTTAGGTTTGCTCTAAAATATTACATCGCTGCTCCCCCTTTTGTCTGCCTCAAAACAAATGTGACTGTTGGAGAACACAGTGCGTCCCTTAGAGAGACCCAGGAATACCACCCACTCTCGCTTGTATCCGTTCTCCCTCTTTCCCTGCACCAGACCCAGCTAACGACCCCTCCCACCCCAAACACACCCCCCCCACACACACACAAAAAAGACACCCCCCTTGCTGGTTGCAGCATATCCGGGTCACTCTAATCTTCTTAGCTGGCCAAAGAAACACTAGGCCCGTTGTTGACATACTCGCCTCACACACCACAGGGGCTGACAAATTATTAGCCAGCCTCTCTGCACAGAGCGAGGACATCCAGCATGCCAGCAAGTTTCTTTAGCCAGCCAAGCAGCAAAATACTAAACGGAGTTACTGGGCCATCTATTTCAATCGATTCTGCACTGCTGTACAGGAAATATGGGAATGCCGGGTTTCCATGTTGAGGTTGTAAAGGCAACTATTCGGGGTAGAAGGAGCTTTTGTTTACTAACCTCCTACTGTGTCACTTCAGTCTGGAGAGGGTATTTTTTTTACCTCACCCTAAAGAGTTAAATAAAGCATTCATCCTCCCCCTATTTTAGCAGAAAAACTCGTTCTTCTTCGTGTTTGTAATGTGTGTGCCTTTGTGCATGTGCAGCTTAAAACTGTGTCGTAACCTCTGGTTATCCATAGATCCACATCAGCAGAGATATGTTTAATATGGCATAGCTTATTTAAATTATTTTATCTGCAACTAATT
The DNA here is from genome assembly GCF_016077235.1 of Cyprinodon tularosa. Classification (NCBI taxonomy): domain Eukaryota; kingdom Metazoa; phylum Chordata; class Actinopteri; order Cyprinodontiformes; family Cyprinodontidae; genus Cyprinodon; species Cyprinodon tularosa. Next base: position 10,760 of record NW_024039597.1, read on the forward strand.
CACCAAAAGCATTTCCTTTGCTTCTAACCATTTAAAAAATAATCTGCTCATGCTTCTTTTAAAAGTTGGACTAATTTTCCTTCAGCCTCACTAAGTTAATAAACCTGAACTCACACCCCATACAAATTAACCAGGTTCTTAGAAGTGTGTGAGCTCTAGAAACACAGTGTTTGCTCTCTCTATTAACTGACCCTCAGGTGAGCACAAATGGGTTTTAGTGCATGGCTTTTAAAAGTGCTTGGCTCAGTTTCTGCCAGTCTGCTTGGTGACTTACACAGCCAGGCTCTACTGACTCACTGCAGCCTGTGGGGACAAAGCAGTGAAAATTTTACAACCCTGTTGGATAATAAGAATAAAGTTTTATGCTCTCTGTTGGACAATTATATGGTGTTAAGCCAGAAAAAGTAACTGGCGAACACAAGACTTGTAGAAAAATATCGCCAAAGAGGAGTTAGTCAAAGAATGACCAAAGGCCTTGAACTTTGACATGACCTCAGTGATTGATTCAGTTATTTGTCACTTTGTGCAAATGAATGGTGTTATCCCTGCTGTGCAAACTCTGGCTACTTTAAGGACAAATGAACTCAGGACCAGTTTGTGTCTTTGTGTTGTACAACCACTTGCAGACCTGCACAGGATAGCAGCTTTGAAATGAAAAGAGAAGAAAAAGGCAACTACAAACTTGATAATTATATATATATTTCAGAGCTCCATGTGTATTACCCAGCATTTTCCTTCCTGTTTTTAGTATGTTGATCCGTGCATTACATTAATTTATATTTTATAAGGATGAAAATCTTTGTAAGCAATAAAATGTATGTAGGAAAGCCCAAATGTTAGTTTTGAAAGTGTTAGGGATACCATAGTAAAAACAAAGAAACTAGTATTTACCAAAAGTGTATTATTTAATAACAAAGCAGTATTATTGCAATAATTATTTCAGAGCCTGTTACCTTTATATGAACTATGCATGCATGGGAAAAAAGATTATAAGACATCCAGACTGAATAATAAACAAAGTAGTGATGGATATATTTATGTTTGCTTTGCAAGAAGTAACTGCTGATCGTAAAATAACAAAGGGTGAGAAGTATAGGGCATAAAACAAACTCAGCCCCAAAGTGGTAGATCATGGACATGCCTGTATGCAGAAGTTGACAAATTTTAGCAGAGTTGCAGACCCACAAACTCCATGTAGGCTTAAGTTCTGCTCAAGAACATTGTGTAAACAGCTTCATTGTTAAAAAGTTTTGAACTCTAAGCAGCTAAACCCAAGCATCACAAAGTGCAAGGCTAACTGTTCATGGGATGTAATGATATTAACCAGTCAATGCATTTCTCTGAGATGTGAGAATCATGCAGCTTCATCTAGTCATCTAAATCACATCTAGGTTTGATACTTGTTTGAGTGGCACTGCACCTAATGAAACATGCATTGGAAGTATTTAATGTGTCTATTCAAAGATCAGGCTAGGCTTTTAGTTCCAGTTAAAATAGCTGGTGATCAGTAGCATACCAAGACATTACAGACAATGTCATGCTCCCAATGATGTGGGAAGCAAATGGCCTTTTCTAGCTCCAACATAGCATGGTTCATAAGGACATGGATGGATGGGTTTGGTGTGGGGGGACTTTAGTGGCTTTCACAGGACCCTGATCTTAGCTATTTAAGATAAACAGCTTAGTGTCTGACTTCACAATTGCTGTTCTGAAAAAATGTTAAAATATTCCTATAGACACACTTCCCTGAAGAAATGAAGCTGTTACGGCATGTGGTTGTACCGTGAAACATCATCTGATACCTGTGGAGGCAGTATTGAGCTGTCAGTCAGAAGTGTGACCCCGACCCTAAAGCTGTTGATGGTAGTATACTGACAGCAATAAACCACTCAAACAAGGAATAGTGACAAGTTAATCTACTGCTAGAACATATGCAAATTTTCAAACCTAATTATATCATATATATTTATTATTATTATTTTTTTGTATTTAATCTAAGATAAGGACACCTAAATTCTTCCTCACTTGGAGTTTCACTACCCAGTTTTGGCAGCAAGTCATTTTTTGGGCACTTTTATGTGTCCCATTTAGATGTGTAAACAAATGCATTGCATAGACTTAGAGAGTTGTTGTATTGCATCAGCAGCAATGTAAATGATTAATTTTTATTTCTAAGGACGTCAAATGCAAATAAAAACGATCATAAAACCAGTTGTTTGGCTGTCAGACAAGTTTTAGCTGGTTTGACATTTGAAACCCTTCTAATGCACTCAAAGTAATCGAATTCTGCTAAACTTCTTTTAAACATCTTTGCGGTGACAAATGAATCTGATCTTGAATGAAAACCAAAACAAAATGTATTCTAACTTTATGCTTGTCCTGTTGGACTGTGCGTGCAGCTAGGCGTGCGTCTGTCAGAGTGTGTACATGCCCTCAGTGGTGTCATGTTACCAAAAACTAACCTCTCATCTGTCACCCTTCATCCTATGACTCATCAGAGGGGTTATCTATAATCAGTGAGTTGGTTTGCTTCATTGCTGTGCATTAAACCTGCAGCAGCAAGCAAAGTGACACATTTCCCATACAGGAAAAAGAAAAAATGATTCCCAGCGATGCTTAAATGTTAAAAAATACAATAGGCAAGTTGCCTAAAGTGGTGAACTGATTTGTAAGTTTTGTTAATATACACAGTAAATACAACAGTTTTTTTTTTTTATCTTATACAAAACTGTATTTAAAATAATAAAAAGTTCCATATCTTCCAGCTGTCCTTTACTAGAGGATTAAACCATTTAATAAAGAATAGACAAAAACAACCCAAAGACAACAGATTATTGATAGGTTATTTTATTCACTAGTCAGCACATAGAAAATAATACATAAATATCATTAAGAATTTACAAGAAATAAACTGGTCCGTCCTTAAAATGATAATTTTTTCAGAGGATAAATTAGTTATCATTTTACCGACCATTTTCTTGGTCTGTAATTTCTTAATCATACCTCTGTGACTATTATGCATTTATATTTATAAAGCTTCAATGTGAAGTATAGTGTAGTAAAGTCAATAACCTTAGCTTAACTTTCTGATAATGTAGACTACATAGTTTAATCTTAGGCAAAGTCATTAATCTTTTCCAGAATCTCAGTTGTTTGACGATCAATACTCCATGTATTTTGTGCATAAATGTTACCACCTCAAGAATATAACAATCCTGAATTTCATGGTAAACGCCCCAGAAAGGTTGGTGCATTTTGTTAATCATTCAAAATTAATAGCCAAATTATGTAACACACTATAGCATACGAGGGTGTACCACCAGTACATTGACATAGCAGGGCTTCATGCTTCCGTAAGCTATTTATGTCCTTATGTTTCTTCTTTATATTTAGACCTGAAATACAACAGGTTTTTCGATTAACTATATATGTCGCATGATTTATATTTCAAATTTCCCATTTGAATATTTTTAGGACTTAATTTCTTTTACTGCTAGTCTTTCTTTTTGGTTTAATTTACTTTCAGTGTTTGATTTAGTTTGATTTAGTTTTATTTTTCTTTCTTTGTAACTTGCTTTGCTTGCATTTGGTTGAAGCTTTACCGATGATAACACATTATATATTTACGCAAGGGTGACCTAAAACCAGTAAATTTATATATTTTAAATCTATGCAGAGAAAGCAATACATAACAAAAAGCAAGTGAACTGATTTCAAGGTAAGTTGAACTCTGTGTTCCAAGGTAACCTGAAAAGGAAAATGAATAATAACATTTTTTCTAACATATGCTGCACAGCCTCAGTGTTCCTTTGTACATGTTAATCCTAGAGACTACTCTATTATCCCAAAATAAAAGTGCTCTTTCTGTTAGATCAGTGGCCAGAGCTCTGACAGCTTAAGAAAAGTTTCATGAGATGCTCCAGATCCAAAGCAATAACCATGGTCAACAATAACACAGTGTCTTCAGACAAAAAGCTCTCTTAAAGGTACAGCTTCCCCTCTGTCCAAACCTCATTTGTAGCCTTTTAGTGAGCAGCTTGAAAAGCATCCTATCAGTGTGTGGCTCGATTTGAACAGTAGGAAATTTGGAGCAGCAACTGATGGGGATGTGTGGAATTTTCCCAGGCCAAACTTATGTAAGAGGCTCATCTAACATAGGACAGAGGATATGGTTCATATAGATAAAAACAAAACTGCAGAGAGAAAGAAGAATATCTAGAAAGCTGAAGAATAAATGCAATGAATGTGGTACCTATGTTGAAGGGGTGCATATTGATCATAAAAAGATAATCGGAAGGGGTGAAAGCTCAGGATGTGAATGCAAGTACAGTCTTGACTTTGCTTGTTGGAAGGCCTCTAATTTAGTCTGTATCATCTCAGGCTGAACCCTGTCACCTGGCTCTTACATCCAAGGCATGAGTCACAAACCGAGTCTGTCAGTCAGCAGATGAGTTGATGAGGTTTTATTAAAAAGAGGTGTGTCTTTCACTCTGACTCAATAATTGCTTCCTTCTGAAGACAGACAGGGATCAGCATCTGCTGTAAAGAACAGAGACGGGGCGACATGGTGCAGTGGGAGGCTGCCTGTTTTTAGAAACATACCAGCTGCCTGGATCTGACCGTCTGGGTGTTTGCCCCCACCCCTTCTGTACAGGTTAGGAGGCATCCCGTGCCAACAGAAGAACAGTCATTTTAGGAAACATGACTCTGCTTCCCATTCATAGTTCTTTCACAACCCTCATCACATGCTGAGACACAGTTCAATGTATTTCATGATAGTGGATGAGTGTGCGTTTTTGTTTCCGTTTCTTGATAAACGCTGTCCTCATCAGTAAAACAAATGGTTAGATGTAAGACTTGAGTTGAAACAGAAAATTTAATATTTCACATCTATTTACATCACAACCAAGTGTGTCAGAGTATTTGAACATGACTGTGATGTTAATGGTAAAACATGGATGGTTCTCAAAGTGAATAATACAACATAGCCATCTCGGGTTCTAGTCCAGACCCATGTCTTCCCCTCTCACTCTCTCTAATTTTTTTCTTTTCTGTCATTTTCAAATAAATTCTAGTTGTGGCACAAGAAAGCTGTGGAGATGATTAAGCATGAGTAGGTTAGAAAACAATATTCTAATTTTTAAAGATTGATGGTGAGATTTCTAGAGATAAATTCAGGACATCCCTTGAACAAAATCTGTAGACGTGAAAGTTTTTAATTCATTGGATCTTCTGTATCGGTCCATCACGCACTGGATCTGGAGAGGCCTCTAACTGAATTTAAAAGTCCTCTGAAGAGGATGCTCACTGTTGTCCATAATCTTCTTTACTTTATAAAGTATTCTCATTTGTGAAATAATCTGCAGAGGTTCAAGAGGAGTTCTTAGAACAGAGCTGCAAAAGACTGGAATAATAGGTCACTTTGTAGTAGGATTGCCAGTAACAAGATGGACAATTTAATATCATTGACTATTCCAGCTTTGCAGTATTATATTGTTGCAAGTAGCTATGTCCAGAGGCCATTGGGCATGAAGCAAGGAACACCCTGGACACATCAACTTTAAGAGCTGTGAAAGCTCTTCTGTTTAGGTGTAGGTCAAGAAAGCAAAAAAATAAAAATAAAATAAATGCAATCTCCACACTGACATTCTGAAATATTAATATCTATATCTATATCTATTTACATGGACTGAGTATTGCACTTTTCTATTCATGCTGACAAGGAAAAGCCTGACATTTTACTTTACAGTGTCGTTCACCATGGTGCATTTACTGATGTGCACACATTCATACAATGATAGGCAGATCAGTAGTTAAGTGGCTGGCCCAGTGGCACAGTGAAAAGTGATGAGGGGGAGTCCAGAATTATATTCAACCTTCTGATTACAGCACAGATGTCCAGTCCAACCTTTGAGACAGTCATCAGATGCGATGAAAAAATCACAAAGATTAGACCATTTGGCCTGTCAAGCTGCTTTGGATGCCGCCTTGAGGTAGAGGCGGTTGTAGAGTGTTATCGGCCTTGGCACATGTAAGGAGCCAGATATGGTATGCCCGATGTGCCTAAACAGTACATTTATAAAACAGAAAGAAAAAAGTATTATGCAACCAATGCAGCGGATTGTTAAAGTGGGTGTTACTTATTCTTTCATTGGTCATATCTTTGTCTAATTCTTTCAAACAACTGAAACCACGTAGTTAGTATTGCAAATTATATACTGTTCACTCAGAATGAAAAACCCAACTATTCTTTGTCTTTGCCCTGATCTTACACAATAAAAAATCTTGTTTTACCATATATAAAATTACCCAACAGGACAGAGATCTGCTTGAATAGTCTGTTTTAGTTTGAAAACTAAGATGGGTGCTTAGGTCCTCATACAAAAACAACATAATTTATCATAATGCTTTACCATGAGCTCTGACTATAGCTTATTTTATCTTCAATGGTTGCTCTTTTAAGAAACAATATATACCTAAGCTGTGTTTAAATGACCACCAATCAATGCCAAGTAATTATATACATATATGGTAGGTTAAAATTGAAGACATTTATTTTTAATTTTCTCAGAATGGTGACCCCCATAGAGGGAAACATTAATTATTGCCATTTAACCCAACCTGGTTGTATGTGCAATCCTAAGTTTTCTCTGGGTTCTCTTGATTTCTTCCCACACTCACAAAACGTGCCGTTAGAGTAATTGGTCTCATTAAATTGCCAGGATTCAGAGGGTGAATGTAAGGTTTGACATATAAAATGTTCTTTTATCTTCTTATTCAGTGTGCATATCAACCCATGCTACAGACAAATTATTCATGGAGGTCTGCCTGTTCTCTTTTTGTTTTTTCAGGGTGCTTGAGTTGATAATGGTTCAAGTTAAGCTAATTGGTCACTCTAAACTGCCCTTGGTAGTAAGAACATGTGTGCATGGTTGTGTTTCTGTGCTGACCCTGTTATTATCCACCAACCTTGCATAATTTTGCCTAACACATTACTCATGGAACAGCTCCTCCAACCCTCAATACCGACAACTGTTTAAGTAGGTAGAAAAACTAGATGAGAGATAGGCTGATAAAAGTAAAAGAAATAAAAGATAATAGATGGTTTTCAGTGAAACGCTTCTATGAAACTGAGCAACATTAGCCTCAATATGGATTAGTATGTTTTCTAAAGCAACAAACAACACAAGGCTTGTAGGCCAGAGTGAAAATATGTCTGTACAACTTCAACTTGTCAATTTATATTGTCTGCCTTTTTTCTATCAGGGCAATTGAATTTGTCTTCAAAACATTTTGATTTGAATATTCTTAAAAGTTAAAATGTTTTTTTGTTTTGTTTTTGTTTTTTTTTTGCTATCAATGCCATTATTGGAAAATTGAAATACGTAATTGTTTAATTTTATAATTTTTTTCCCTCAGCATCAAAATATGTTTATTATACCCCTTTTCCAATGGCCAAAAAACCTGTATAAACCCGAGAATAATTGGCTCTTAGTCGCAATGGGAACAGCCAAATTACCCAGAAAGTAACCGGTGTTACAATTGCCTCGGCTCTAATCCGCATGCTGTGGGAACACCAGACCCACGCCAGTTGCTTCTGATCTAACAAGCCGAAACCACTGTTTACATTCAATAAACATGGTGCAGCGCTGGTAAGAGAGATTCAGACAGATAAAAGAGCAAAACATGAAGCTCACTTACCATGCCCTGGCTTCCTTTCATGTCACTCTCCATTGTTTACTTTCCTAATTTCTGTTGCACTGGTGACAGCATCAATGCTAACCCAGGGTGTGTCACCAGACATGCAGCAGCGGGGGGACAGAGGCCACATAGCTTGCCAGTGAGGGGTTAAACCCACCTTTTTTGCCAGTAGGAAGGGAGCCAAATACTGATTGTTCGCGGGTCAAGGTATGCTTGAAAAACAGGCTTTTAAGTGGGTATTCAGTGGTAAAGAGGCTTTAGGTCTTCTCCCTAATTTTTTTTTGCTTCCTTCTGCTACAACTATTTCACATCTACTCTGACTAGCTGGTTAGCTTATTTCTCAACACCTACCTCTTTTTAGAGGTTAATTCATTTCATTTGCACCTTGACACATAGGGTTCTTTTGAATACTGCAAATCGTGGGGCAGTCGTGATGAAAAGTGCTGCCTGAATAGTGCCGGCAATAAAGAAGGAGACTGGAAGAGGAAACAGGATGCTTCCTTTCAGTAGTTCATTTAGCATTGTAATAATTTAGTTTCCAATTGAGTGATTGTATTTAAATTCTAAATATAAGCATTTGTTATCCTTCCTTTACCAAAAGATATGTATTCATTGCTATTATTAAGGAGGAGTGTAGGCCTAGTGGTTAGGGCATAGAGCTTGGAATCCTGAGGTTCTGGGTTTGAGCCCCACTCCCACAGACTGGAAGACAGGTCAAAGACATGCTCAGGAGTCAGAGCCAGGAGGTACCAAAGCGAAAATCCAGGTTCTGCAAACAGGCAGAATCCAGCAGGAGTCTGGAGACAGGTCAGGAAAACAGATCAGAACAGAGCTGGCTTCCTGAGCAAAGAGCGTTAACCCAACACTGCTCCCTGGGCGACGCACAATGGCAGCCCACTGCTCCCCTAGGGTATGGGTTAAATGCAGAGAATGAACTACGTTTGCTGTACTTGTCACAGTGTAATGACAGCAAAAAAATTACCACTCTCAACTTCTTGTGCCACCCAGAGACTCCCTGATGCTGAAGTCCCAGAGGTTGGAGGAAAGCTAGGAGATCAGAACCAAGCAAACGAAGGAAGGCAGGATAATCCAGAGGGCAAGCCAAAGCCAATGTCAAAGATATGCTCAGGAGTCAGAGCCAGGAGGTACCAAAGCGAAAATCCAGGTTATGCAAACAGGCAGAATCCAGCAGGAGTCCGAAGACAGGTCAGGTAAACAGATCAGAACAGAGCTGGCTTCCTGAGCAAAGAGCGTTAACCCAACACTGCTCCCTGGTCGCCGCACAATGGCAGCCCACTGCTCTCCTAGGGTATGGGTTAAATGCAGAGAATGAACTACGTTTGCTGTACTTGTGACAGTGTAATAACAGCAAAAAGATTACCACTCTCAACTGCTTGTGCCACCCAGAGACTCCCCGATGCTGAAGTCCCAGAGGTTTGAGGAAAGCTAGGAGATCAGAACCAAGCAAAGAAGGAAGGCAGGATAATCCAGAGGGCAAAGCCAAAGCCGATGTCAAAGACATGCTCAGGAGTCAGAGCCAGGAGTTACCAAAGCGAAAATCCAGGTTCTGCAAACAGGCAGAATCCAGCAGGAGTCCGAAGACAGGTCAGGCAAACAGATCAGATAAGAGAGACAGGCAGGCTCAGAGGTCCAGATGCAGAACGGGTCAGGATCAGGCAATTAGGAACACTCAGGTACACTAGAGAACTCTCACCAAAGGCTCAAATAATCTGGCACTGATGACTGGTTTAAGGCTGGTTAAATAGAAGCTGATGCAGGGGGACAAGATTAACAGTAATGGGAAATGGGCGGACATAGGCAGGTGAATGAAATGAGTAATCATCATTAGTGCCAAGATCATGACAGGTTGATGAACATGCAATCTTCTCATTTAAATGGGGCGGAACCAAACTGGTTTGCACATCTAAACACTAGCACAGCAATCCTTGTAGATCATTCATAACACACCCACTTATTGCACGTGATAAGGAAAATTTTACATTCTGTTTAGCTCCCCTTATTTGGAATCTTTGAAGATCAGGCAACTAGTGTGCAGAGGTTACCAACCTCTTGCCGAGTCAGTTACAGTCAGATCAGTGCAAGAATATTAATTCAAGAGCTGCATGGACTGCGTTTCATTGAATGGATGCAGTGGTGTAAATCATGCCTTCTCTGGCCTCTTGAGCAGTGGAAAGTATGTTCTTTGGAATGACAATGTGGGTGTCTTTTTCAAGAGCTGGGCCTGGAACATTAGTTCCATTTAAAGGAACTCTCATATTTCTTCATACCAGGAGATTTTGGACAATTCCATGCTACCAACTATGAGGGAACCTTTTGCAGATGGCTCCATGCTCTTCAGAAATTACTGTGAAGCAGCTAACAAAGCAAAGTCTGTTGAGATAGGGATAAGAGTTTGGAGTGAAAAAGCTTGCCTAGTCCTCAACTAGGAACCGTGCTAGCGTGTTGGGTAAGCTCGGCACGGATCGGTTTTCAGAGGGTAGTGTAAATTGCGCTTATGTATAGCTCGCTGCAAAGCCCCCCATCAATACAATGTCTGTCAACAGAGGCTTCAAAGTGACTGACTGTAATATCTTAAGCCTACAGCACTATTTTCCTATGTAAAAGTTTTTTTTGCAGCACAGCTTTACAACATTTCTATGCTTTTAACATAAATAAAATTGTTCTATTTTTAGTCAAACCTTTTGAAATAAAGTTTGTAAAATACAATTTGCACATGATAAGCATTACCTGGGGACCACATGTATTAGATAAATAACTCCCCTATGTCTGTGCGGGAGTAACAGTATCCTGATAATATTCTTACTGGTTTGTCGGAAATGAAGTTATTATTTCATTGATTTATTAGTTCAAAAATGTATAACTACTTTCATATATGTATACAAGTTGTTTTTAACATTTATATGGAGGGAAGAGATACAAAGAAACACTAAAGTCAGTTGTGCAGTAAATGCACAGCTGAAAAATTAGCACTATTGTTGTCTCACATTGGCTTTGTGTCTTATAGATCTCGTCACCCTAGATCCACCATTTACTCCGTATCTTCAGCCTTTTTTTTTGACATGCTATAGGTAAAATGGGTTTGCTGGCCCTGAAACAAAAATAAATAAATACATTTTAGAGTTTTTCTGAAGATTAATGTTAAATCACAGACGATGTCTTTACAGAAAAAAACCAAAATGTCCTTATAAAGAAGAAAAAACTGTTGTTTGATATAACCATAGGATGATACACATATTTATTTTCAATTTTCAATTTCAATTTTAGCTTTATTCTGCGTTCCTGCAGACAGGTAAGACAGATTTACAGCACTTTTTTAGAAAAAACAAAGAAGAATTAACAATCTCGGATTCACATGTAAAATAATATAATATAGTGTACCTTTTTTTTTTACATGTGTTTTACTTTTCATGGTTTCTCTTAAAGCTATAGTGTGTAACTTTTATCGACATCTAGCGGTCGGACTGCAGACTGCAGCAACATGAACATCTCCCCCCCACTGCTTCTCCCCCCCCAACAGTACGGCGAGCGTTACGGGACAAAATGTCTTCCACGACGTCCGCATCACCTACCTTCTCAAGTGATGAGGTTTGTTTACATAGATAATTTTACAGATAGTATTTCATTAGTCTGTGTAGGGTATAGATTTCATGTAGACTTAAGCTAATAAATATACCCGTTATTTTTTCTACATCGTTGTGACGTTTTGGCGATCTCGCAATCGCTAGTTTGTTGGCTCTGCGCTGCCGTAGCGCAAAGATGTCTGCCTTCATTGCTGCGAGACCCGCTCCTATGTAATTATAAATAACGAATTCTAAGGCAACGCAAATATTAAGGTTAAGAGGCTGAGATTCGTACATGATGATAAAATAACATAGTTATGTATAATATATTACATTTCTGACTGTATATCCCTGTAATTATTACACACTGTAGCTTTAAGTAAACACATTCTCAGAAAATAAATAGTTTTTATATATTAAAAAATATAAAGCTAACTAATTGGTTCTACATTATTAAGCTAGTACATTATTTTTTTAGGACTGTAGGATAGTTTTTTTAGGATTTTAACATCATAATGGACCATGAAAAACAAATATTTACCTTCACAAAGCCTCAGAAGGGCAACGTTTATATGCAAAAAGTAAACCTGTACTTAAAAATTTTGTTTTGTTTTTATAATGTGTTTTTATAATGTTTTTTGTTGTTGGCATTCATATAAATACACTGGTGTGATAGTTTAGTATACATTTGATTGGTTTTTGGTATACGTCTGTTTAGATTTAGCCAACGCAGAGATGCAACCGAGCACGAAGGCTTGTGGATGCAGATTCCTAGCCAAGCAGGCAGGATCACAGCTAGCAGAGTAAACCAGGGTTGAACATACACCAGACACTTTTTGAAGGGTGGGCTTGAGATTGAAAAGCTGCACATCAGGCTCACTCCACTCAGACTGTTAACTACACGCTCAGCTTGGCGGGACAAAAAACAAAGTTGAAACCTTGTGTAAAAGAATGTTCTTATTTTCAAAATAAGTAGTAGTTGTCCTAATTGTCAATCATTCTGGTGATATGTTTAAGTAAAGGCTGTCTTACAAGCTCGTCCCCATCTTACCAGTGGCCTGACATAGCAGAAAAAAATCTATTGTTCTTTTGGAAAGTAAGCTTGTATACGTGATCAAACAGCAACTTTTAAACAGAGTGTGCACGAGGAGAAATGGGTTCGTGCACGGTCTCACTTATGTGAGATCGTGCACGAGATAGCACGAGGCGTTCCCTTTCGGGAGCAGGTACAGGGTTGTGCATGTAATTTTTTTTTTTAAATCCTTCACTATACCTTTAAGGTGGTTACTTGAATAAGAGTAAATGCACTAAAGAGGAGATGGAAAAACAGAAAGGTCTGACTTGGGGATCCCTCATGTCAAGACTGATCACCTGTCTTGAATGCAAGCATTAGAATCACACTTCTCTCTCTCTCAACATCACCAGATGGCATTTACCAATAGTGTACAGTACAACTTGCCAAAATGTAACACATTCGTTAAAACTTTGGTGCTTTACTGATCTGTGGTCAATGCTAGCTTGCTAACTCTATTTCCAGTTTATTACAGCCAACGTACCTAATACTTACTTAAAGTTGAGGGAACAGCTGTACAGGCTGACATATAGCTAACTAGCTTGCATGAGATAACAAAAACCCCAACATATTTTAATAAAGGATTTAAAAAAAATTGTGATTTACTTAATTTTGGGACAATATTGTCTGATAAAGAGTACATTTCTATACATGGAAAGACAGAATGATTTGATATTTAAACATGTTTTCCCTACGACTTTAGCATATAATGTCACTTTATCATTTGACTATTATTTGCTTCAGTGGTTATTTTAGTTTTTTTAAATTTTCACAAAAAATTTGCATGACATTCGGAATGAAACACAGCTATATTTGTTATATGAACAGATTCCCTTAAATTTTGTGCGGATATCCTCATCTACTCCAGACTTCTAATTCAGGCTTCTCTCAAAGAAATAATCTTCTCACGAGGCCAATGACGATATTTTGTTTTTTATTTTCAGATGAAGAGTAGAGGGATGGTCTGTGATATTTTTACATTTTACACTACATTATCTCCCTAACTCACCTGTCTTCTGTTCACTAGTCTTATCTAACAAACCACTGAGGCCTTCAAAGACTAATAGTGTTTTATTTATATTTCTGCTGGTATTTGGTTCTCCATTTTTTCCATTTAGGGGTGTAAGAGTAGAAGGAGCTGAATACACCACCAATACAAAGGTTCAGCAATGTTATGTTTGTACATAAAATGAAATCCCAACAAAATACTTTTAATAATGTGTTTCTAATGTGACTAAATTTGAAAAAGTTATAGGGGTACTAAAGCTTTAATGAAAAAGGGTTAGGGTTTATTATGACATATTGTTATCAAACCATTATGATTATACAAAAGACAAAGAAGTAAGTAAATTTCATAAAATCATGTACCCGAGCAAATATTTAATATTTCTCTTTTTTTATGTCATTTTAAAAGTTTGATCTGGGACTTTCTTTATTTTAAGCATGACAAGGTTGAAGAAAATGTTGTATCGTGCTTAATGGTGCTCTGACAAAATGACAGAAGATGTCTAAATAGGCAACACTCACACAAGGCATATTGTATTGTATTTTATTTGGATAGATGAGTCAGTTTGTGTTCTTGAGAGAGGGTTTGCGTCACTCCGGTGACCTTACAGGAAAGTCTGCATTGTATTACTCCAGGCAAGTGACAGTACCAGTCATCACCATTATCAAGCATTTGTAGCAGTTGTCCTGATGTCAAACTGTCACGGAGATTAAAAGTTAGCCCTGGCTGGACTCTGGTCAAACTGTAAAAATTTGAGAAACCATCACATAAACTTTCATTAAAAAGGTTAATGTATTCTCTATCATATATTATAATCATATATTATTCTTAGATACACATGCAGCTCATTGTGTCTAAAATATATTTCTTAATTCAACTTTAAACAGTGATTTGCCCACATATCATATAAATGCAAGCTCTACCTGTTCTGGCTATAGCTCCTTTTGACCCCAAGGAGGATCAGTTGGACAAGGCCTAAATCTGTCTCAATATCAACATTAGCAGGTCTGACAGCAGACCCTCTGACTCTCTGAAGTGTGATGAATGACAACCTGTGTGATTGACAAAAGGCTTGCGTGTAAAAGATGTCTCACAACTATAAACTTAGCAACCTGGTAGCTGGAGGTGGTTGTGTTTTGAGGCTGCTCTTTAATTATACAACACCTGAATTTGACTCATGCAAAGACAATTACACAGCTGTACTGCTCAGCAGCCCAGCACTGTTTGTTGAATGCTAAAAGGAAACAAAGAAAAATGGTTAGACTGACAGCAATTTATGCTGTTTATTTACTTTCCCCTCAGTTTTATCTTTATATCTATTATGGTATTTTTCTTATATATGTAAATGTGTTTCTTTTGGCATATTATCAATTTATACAAACTGTTCAGTACCTATTTTTATTACTGTTATGCATCACAGCTCGTAAACTTAATGAACTGCTAGCATGAAACAGTTTGAATAATAATTCTAAATAAGCTATCTCAAAATTTATGTTATTTTTCCTTACGTGCTCAATACAGGTGTATCTAAGTGAATAAAAAATGATTAAAAAAAATTCTCTTAAAATCCAGTTTAATGTAAAATTTATCTAAAACATTCCTGTATAGAGTTGCATGTTCATGTGTATTAAAGTCGAAGATCTAAATTGTAAAAAAAAAAAAAAAAACTTAATATAAGAAATGACCAATAATAAAGGGTCTCCACCCTTTATGCATGGAGCTCGTGGTTGTGGGTCTTCTACAAAGTGCATTCATATGATTTGAATTTGTTATGTGTTCACAAGCAAATGTTGTCCTTGTTATTCTTGCTGTATGTATGTACTCTGTTACACACATGCAATACTTGGTTGGGCTCTCTTTGCGTGAAGTACCTTTTCAATCTTTCAGTAGAGGCTTTCGGCCTGTGAGTTTAAAGGAAGCCAACCATGGTGGTTAAAGAGCAGTAACAGATTTAAAAAATAATAATTCTCATAGTTGCTCTTAAGTAAACAAATTCTCAGAAAATAAATAGTTTTTATATATTAAAAAAATATAAAGCCAACTAATTGCCTCTACATTATTAAACTAGTACATAATGATGACATCATAATGAACCACGCAAAACACAGATTTGCCTTGACAAAGCCTCAGAAGGGCAACATTTATTTACGAAAATTAAACCTGTACTTGAAATTATGTTTTGTTTTTAAAATGTTTTTGTTGTTGACATTCATATAAATACACTGGTGTGATAATTTAGAATACATTTGATTGGATATATAGACCTATATCCAATCTTCCTTTCTTATCTAAAATTCTTGAGAAAGTACTTGCCAAACAAGTGTGCGGCCACTTACACCATAATGAACTTTTTGAAGAGTTTCAGTCTGGCTTTAGAGCTCATCATAGCACCGAAACAGCTCTGGTGAAAGTCGCTAATGATATTTTCATGGCCTCAAATAATGGACTTGTATCTGTAGAATTTCCTTCTTTCATCTGCGGAATATTACAAAAATGAGAAATATCCTGTCCAGGGATGATGCTGAGAAAATAGTCCATGCATTTGTTACTTCAAGGCTGGACTATTGTAATTCTTTACTATCAGGAAGTCCGCAAACTGTAGTTACAAACCTTCAACTGATTCAAAATCCTGCAGCCAGAGTTCTGATGAAAATTAAAAATAGAGATCATATCTCCCCTATCCTAGCTTGTCTTCATTGGCTTCCTATTAAATCCAGAATAGGATTTAAAATCCTCCTTCTCACATATAGAGCCTTAAATGGCCAAGCTCCATCTTATATCAGCTATATGATTGTTCCTTATGTTCCTAACAGAGCACTTCACTCTCAATCTGCAGGTTTACTAGTGGTTCCTAGAATTTCTAAAAGTAGAATGGGAGGCAGATCTTTTAGTTATCAGGCTCTTCTCCTGTGGAACCAACTACCAGTTTTAGTCCGTGAGGCAGACACCCTGTCTACTTTTAAGCCCAGGCTTAAAACGTTCCTTTTTGACAATGCTTATAGTTGGAGGTTCTCAGGTTATCCTGAGCTATCTCTATAGTTATGTTGCTATAGGCTTAGACTTCTGGAGGACATAGGGACCCCTATTTAATCATTCTGCTTCATTCTATCTCTATTCTCCCACTCTGCAGAATCTGTTACTTCAATCTCTAACATTATGCTCTCTCTGTTTTTTCTCATAGTAGCTTCACCTTGTGCGTTCCTGTTCGGCTGTGACACCATCCCAGAGAGAAATATCAGCTGTGCTGTTGCCATCGACATCTATGTTCGAGATCGTCCTGGTTTTCAGTGTAGTCCTGATTTTCTGACTGTGACTAGCTGGATGTGCTCTCTTCATCCTCTGACATGGGAGTTGGCTTGGAGCTTGTCTGCCTGGCAGTGTGTTTGCTGGACAGGGCTGCCTTTTACAGTTGCTTTTTGTTTCTCTGCTTCTGTCTCCTTGAACCCCAATCGGCCCTCGGCAGATGGCCGCTCACACTGAGCCTGGTTCTGCTGGAGGTTTCTTCCTGTTAAAAGGGAGTTTTTCTTCTCCACGGTCGCTACAAGCATGCTCAGTGTGAGGGATTGCAATGAGTCGATTCAATCAACTGCTTTTCCTCAGATAGACAACTTTGAATAAGTTTGACTGTATGATCAGGTGAAGCGTGATGTGTCTTGAGATGACGTGTTGTGAATTGACACTATATAAATAAACTAAATTGAATTGTTTTTTGGTATACGTCTGTTTAGAATTTATGCCGCCCCCCCCCCGCCACCACTTCTCACCCCCTCTCTCCAAAGGAGTAAGTCGTACCACAAATAAACACATGCATTTAACAAGGTGTTAGGAATTCACACAGATTAATCTAAACATGTTCTGACAGCTGTTTGTAATGGTCCGTGATGGATGCTGCTCCGGTGGAAGATGACAAAATTGGGAGAATGAGACAGGACATTTGTAGTCAGCCTATCTGACTTCCTAGAGCAGGGGTCTTCAACATTTTCCAGGCCAAGGACCCCAAAACTGATCGTGAGATGGAGCGGGGACCCCCCTAATTATATATATTGTCATGGTCTTGGTTCTGTTGTACTTTACTTTGCTCCTTGTTTTCTAGTTTTATTGGTTTAATTCCAGTTTTGTTGTAATTTCTAGATTTATGTTAGTTCTCATGTTTTTCTGTTGCCCTGTTGTCTCCTCTCACACCTGCTCCTTGTCAGCTCGTTAGCCCTGCCTTTGTCTCAGTCACCTATTTATACTCTCCCTCTGCTGTCACTCCTTGTTGGTTCCTTGTTGTTGCTGCTTTCTTGATGTTTCTATGGTTCTGGTTTGTGTTAAATATTAAGTTGAATTTTGGACTCCTGCCTTTGTTAAACTGTTTCCTCTCATTAAAACTACAAGAACTCACATCTGCCTCCCTGCCTCTGCATTTCGGTCCTCAAACACCAACCCAAACGTGACATATATTGTATGAAATCGTGTTAAATCAAACTGGTTCTATAGTCACTCTATTACATATGGAATCATGTAACAAAAGTAATTTCGTATTGGGATTATTAAAGCATTTCTTATTCCTCGTTGATGGGACAGGTGTTGTAAATCAAATGGTGCCCAGCTTGAAACAGCTCCTGTGTGTCGCTGAATGTGTGCATTGATAACTGAAAGACATCTTCTGCCTCCATATATCTGTTTACTAGAGTGTGTTAAATTCATGTTAACATGTATTTAAAGACATTTCAATTAGTGGAAAAAATTGCAAGGGGGGAATATGAAAAAAAGTCTAATCAACTAAACCTTTTGCAAACGAAGCTCTCTGAACCCCCTAGGGGTTGCGGACCCCCTGTTAATGACCTCCGCCCTAGAGCAATGCTTTGGATCTATCTATTGAGTAAGGTTCAGTATTCGAGAGACCGCGCTGCTAAACCCACACCAGCCGAATTCAGACATATATTTTACGAAGTGTACACAAGTCTATGAAAAGCAAAAAAGGCAATGGTAGCTCTAAAGGTAGTTCTAAGGAAAAAGTAATACCAATTGTTATAGTCTAGCCCCAAGACCACAACAAATGAAGGGCCACAAAACATGGGATAACTTAAAATTAGGTTTATCTAACAAACAAATAAAAAAACATATCTGGATGGAGGGAATAAAGCCAGGGAAGGAACGAGAAAGAAGAGAAAGCAAGATGAACGGAAGGGTGAGAGAAATTGTGTTCTAGGAAATGGTGGATCTTAAAGGCCAAATCCCAAACTGCCCCTTATGTACAACCCCTTCGCCATCGAATGTCAAGGCAAGGCAAGGCAAGTTTATTTGTATGACACAATTCAGTAACAAGGCAATTGAAAGTGCGTTAAATAAATTAACCCTCTCATGCATTAATTATGATAAACTCAGTTAGGATTTGTGCACAAACTGTTTTAAACATCCTTAGGAATGTTAAACAAGGTTTGAAAAAAAAGTTTCTATCATTATTATTTAAAAGAAAAAAATATCTGTTCACTCATGTGTATTGTATGCATTTTATACTGTAAAAAAATCAATATACCAACAAATAGTTAGTTTTACATTTGTAATATGGTTTTCTCTAGGAATGGTGGTTCCTCTACTTCACTGTATAAACTGAAATAGCCAAGGTGTTTGCTTTTTTTCACTGTCTGTCAGCCATCTTGGTTTCACAGGCTTTTTTTTCATTGCAATAATCGACAATAAGATTCAATATCTTCCACTAAATTGGGCTATACTCATAAGTGCTCGAAAGAAGGCATGTATATAGAAAATACACTTTTTTTTTTTAAACTGTACACTGTAACAATCACTATGCATGAACAATAAAACAAAAGGAAAATAAAAGCATAATAAATGCAAGTAAAGAAAAGAACATGATAAAAAAAATGTAGCAAACAAATAAAACAGCTAGACAACATACTTTTACAGTCTTCTGAAAGTTTTTTCCACCTAATTGCACCATAGTAACTAAATGCTCGTTCTCCGTGCTTGGTTCTCGTTCTGAGTGTACAGAATAGACTTAAACTCAAAAACTTGAGTGGTCTGGAAGGTTGATACACTGACAACAAAACTGTTATGCATTTAGGTGCTGTTCCATTCAGTAATTTATATATTGACAAAAGGATTTTAAAGTATTTTCTCTGTTACAGGAAGCCAGTAGATGTGCTCTACATTCTTAGTTCTAGTGAGAACACTGCCAGTAGCATTTTAGATCAATTTCAGCTGATGGACTTTTAGACAAACCTATGGCGGCACTGTTGTAGTAATCAATTCCACTAAAGATAACTGTTCAAGTACTTTTTCTAGATCCTGTTTGTGTATTAGTCCTTTAATCCTAGAAATGTTCTTCAGCTGATAAAAAATGCTTTTATGTTGCTCTGAAGGTACAGGTCCGAGTCCATCCTTAGGTCTAAGTCCATCATGACACTGTCATGATGGGTTACTGAGAGGCCCAAGATGCAGAACACCACAGAGACAGAATAAAAGTTTAACAGGTTTATTGTTTCTCGAAGCACATGGAAATAACACTGGTACTGGTTCAGGCCTGGGGGCTGGTTCACTGGAGTCTGTGTGGGAGACAGTTCAGTTAGCGTTGGCTCAGTTGAGTTTGAGTTTTAAGGTTTTCAGGTTTGTACCTTGAGGAGTCCTGATAAAGCCTTGAGGGAGGAACTGTTGGGTCCAGAGATTGTTTTGTTCAGCAGAGTCCGATAACTGCTTCAGCGTCTTACTTCTAGCGTGAAGGCAGACCTTGGTTCTGAGTTTCCAGCTCTTTGTCCAGAGCTGCATGGGAATCCAGAGAAGAGTCTTCAGGTTTGGCTCAGAGGGCAGGCTCGGCAGGTTAAAGGAATAGTACACCCAAAACATGATTAGCCTTCATTTTCTACTCACCTCCATGCTGAACAACACTCTGGAGTACTTTTTTGATATCTCAAATGGATCTGGAGATCTGGGAGGCTTCTTGCTGTCTGCTGACATTCAAATAATGGAGGTCTATTGTGCCCGAGACAGAAATGTGCTCTGCGGGGGAAAGTCTACGAGAGAAGAAGGCACATGGATGAACTCTTTGATCCGTGTCGAGTCTACTTCGAGGACGAATTGTTTAGATGGATCGGGCTGGATCAGCACAGGAGCTCTGGAAAACAAAGTCTTAAGTTTATCGAATGCTGTTTGTGCCTCGGGGGTCCATTGGAAGGTTCTTTTGATCGAAGTTAGAGAAGTTAGTGGAAGAGCTGTCTGACTATAGTTCCTGATGAATCTTCGATAAAAATTGGCGAAACCAAGGAATCTCTGCAGCTGCTTACGGTTTTCAGGAACCGGCCACTCCAAAACTGAAGGCTTAACCTGCCCCCCCTCGAGCACAAACCCCAAAAAGGTGACTGAAGACTGATGAAACTCGCATTTCTCGGCTTTGACAAAAAGTTTGTTCTCTAGTAATCTTTGTAACACCAGGCGGACATGTTTCTTATGCTCAAAAAGGTCTTTAGAATAAATGAGTGTGTCATCAATGTAGACGAACACGAACACATTCAAAAAGTCTCTGAGAACGTCATTTACCAAGGCTTGAAAACATGCAGGGGCATTAGTTAGACCAAAAGGCATAACCAAATATTCAAACTGGCCCAAGGGAGTCTTAAAGGCTGTTTTCCCACTCATCTCCATCTCGAATCCTGAGGAGGTGGTAAGCGTTCCTTAAATCAAGTTTGGTGAATACAGTAGCCCCTTGGACAGGTTCAAATGCAGAAGCGAGGAATGGGAGAGGGTACTTATTTTTAATAGTTATTTGGTTCAGGCCTCTGTAATCAATACAGGGTCTTAGTGAACCGTCCTTCTTGCCAACGAAAAAGAACCCTGCACCCAACGGAGTATGAAGGACCAACTCTGCCATATTTAAAAATAAATACAGAAATAAATAAATGCTCATTAAATGTATAAGCATACAATTAATTGCCAACAAAAAAGTGAGACATAAATGTATATAACTCTTAATTAGCTTCTTTATTTATTTGCCTTTGTAATATTTACCTTATTTATTTTTCTGTCCTTTATAATCTTCAACTTTATTTTTTAATTACTTATATTTTTAAGTATTTATTTATGTGCATGTTATAATATTTTTGTCTGTTTTATTCTTCCTTTGTATTTTTTTACCTTATTTCTTCGCCGCTGTTTATTTCTCTCTGCCCTTTTTACATTTCTCTATGCCCTTTTTACATTTCTCTATGCATTTATGCAAATGAGGAGGGGGTGTGTCCTAGAGAGTCAACTTCTGCTCATTGGTTGGCTTGGCGGTCCATCTCCTTAACTCACAGAGCTCAGAGTACTAAGTTAAATGTTCTCTTTTCTGTTGCTGTTGTTCAATAAAAGTACGTTTTAAGATCATTTGAGGCGAGAACCTTATACTTTTAAGCATCACCATATGGCCGATTCACAGATTTAATGCGTAATTTAAAAGAAAATGTGACGAACTTGAGAGGACCGTGGCAACCAGCGGAGCTCCGAAGCTGACGGCAGCCAGGTCTATAGCCAGGCTATGATGGCGATTTTTTGTTGTATTTGGCAAAGTTTGGCAAAGTCCCTACTCAAGTTCTAATGACTTCAGACTCGACATCAGACTCTCCTCCTGTAGATTCGACCGATGTAGTAAAATGCTAACCAACACGCTTCACACACGGCTATGCCGAGAGAGGGCCGCTGCAAATGGGCTGTGGTTAGACCTGGCTGCCGTCAGCTTCGGAGCTTTGCTGGTTGCCACGGTCCTCTCAAGTTCGTCACATTTTCTTTTAAATTACGCATTAAATCTGTGAATGGGCCATATAGTGATGCTTAAAAGTATAAGGTTCTCGCCTCAAATGATCTTAAAACGTACTTTTATTGAACAACAGCAACAGAAAAGAGAACATTTAACTTAGTACTCTGAGCTCTGTGAGTTAAGAAGATGGACCTCCAAGCCAACCAATGAGCAGAAGTTGACTCTCTAGGCCACACCCCCTCCTCATTTGCATAATGAGGCAGAAATGCATAGAGAAATGTAAAAAGGGCAGAGAGAAATGTAAAAAGGGCAGAGAGAAATGTAAAAAGGGCATAGAGAAATGTAAAAAGGGCAGAGAGAAATGTAAAAAGGGCAGAGAGAAATAAACAGCGGCGAAGAAATAACTAAGGTAAAAAAATACAAAGGAAGAATAAAACAGACAAAAATATTATAACATGCACATAATACTTAAAAATATAAGTAATTAAAAAATAAAGTTGAAGATTATAAAAGGACAGAAAAATAAATAAGGTAAATATTACAAAGGCAAATAAATAATGAAGCTAATTAAGAGTTATATACATTTATGTCTCACTTTTTTGTTGGCAATTAATTGTATGCTTATACATTTATTGAGCATTTATTTATTTCTGTATTTATTTTTAAATATGGCAGAGTTGGTCCTTCATAACGGAGAAGAAGATGGGCGAATTATTCCGGCAGCTAAAGACTCATTAATATATTTTTCCATGGTTTCTCGTTCAGGTTTGGAAATATTATAAAGTCTGCTGCTGGGAAGGGGTGCTCCAGGTAATAGCTCAATCGCACGGTCATATGGTCTGTGTGGTGGAAGGGACGTAGCACTGACCTTACTGAAGACAGGAGCCAAATCATGGTACTCGGAAGGGACAGAAGTAAGGTCAGGAGAGTCCATCCCCCCCCCCCCCCCCTCTAGGGGACCCCACAGCGGGAGCTGCCAAATGGAGGCATGTTTCATGATAAAGAGTTGACAAGGATTCCACATGACGATCAGTCCAGTTAATATGGGGATTATGTTTCTCCAACCATTCAAAACCAAGCACCAGAGGGGAACATGCGGAGGGAAAAACAAAAAATGTTAAGGTTTCTCGATGATTACCTGATATTAGTAGCTCGAGAGGTTGGGTTTGATAGGTGACCTGGTGGAGTTTCTTCCCATCAATAGCAGAGACACAAAGAGGCTGGGTTAGAGGAACGGTTTCAATTTGAAGCTGCTGGACAAGATTTGAGTCAATTAAATTTCGTTCACAGCCTGAATCAATGAAAGTAGAAAAAGAGAGGTTCTGATCTGAGAAGAATAAAGTGGCAGGGAGCATCAGACGAGGAGATTTTTCAGAGTTAACATGGCCAGCCAGACTCCTCAAAACCTCTGACGGGCCCCGGCTTTTGATTTAGCTGGGCATGAAGCGATGAAATGACCACTCTCACCACAGTAGATGCACAGTTTGCTCAGAAAACGTCTTTGTCTTTCCTCAGGAGTCAGCCTAGTATGTCCAACCTGCATGGGTTCGATTTCCGTATCTCCAGTATGAGAGGCCTGAACAGGCAAAGGGAGAGACTGGGTTTTAGGTCTCGGTTTGGACAAATGTTCTGTGGGAGCAGAAAAAAACAGTCATATTATTAGAGGCAGGGGCAGAGGCAAAGGAACCCTGATTCCTATATTTGGAGCTGTTTCTAGCTCGGATCCTGTTATCCAGCTTAATTGTCAGGCGGATTAATTCTTCGAGTGTTGCAGGTTCGTCGAGGGTTGCTAGTTCATCCTTGATGCTTTCGTTAAGAGCCATAAAATAAGCGCCCTTTAAAGCACTTTGATTCCATCCGGAAGCAGCAGCTTTTACCCGGAAGTTAATGGAGAACTCCGCCACTGAAGAACTTCCCTGTTTAAGGTTAAAAAGAGCATGAGAGTCAATGGTTTGATCAGCTTCTTGGTTGAATACTTGAGAAAATTCAGAGACAAAATCAGTGTATTGACAATTGAGGCTTTCGTCAGAGGCAAACCTTGCCTGAGCCCATTCCAGGGCTCTTCCTGTCAATTGGGACAGAATGAAAGTTATATTTTTATAATCCGTGGGAAAACTGCCAGGAGAGTTTTGAAAAATTAAACGACATTGAAACAAAAATCCTTTGCAGTCCTTCATATTACCAGAAAATTTCTCCGGTAGACTTGGGCGGAACTCAGGGGATGACGTCACTGCCGGTGACCTCAGAGGCGGAACTGGACCCGGAAATGGTTGCGCTGCCGACGTGGCATTAGCACTGCTCATGTAGTTAGCATAATTCTGAAGCATATGATTATGAGAATCGACCACACGGTATAACTCACGGAGGGTTTGAGTTTGTGCCTGGATTTGAGCGTCTTGCTCCTCCAATCGACGGCGGAGGTGATCTGCTTGGCCTTGTGTTTGGCCGCAGTGTTCTGTCATGAAGGGTTACTGAGAGGCCCAAGATGCAGAACACCACGGAGACAGAATAAAAGTTTAACAGGTTTATTGTTTCACGAAGCACATGGAAATAACACTGGTACTGGTTCAGGCCTGGGGGCTGGTTCACTGGAGTCTGTGTGGGAGACAGTTCAGTTAGCGTTGGCTCAGTTGAGTTTGAGTTTTAAGGTTTTCAGGTTTGTACCTTGAGGAGTCCTGATAAAGCCTTGAGGGAGGAACTGTTGGGTCCAGAGATTGTTTTGTTCAGCAGAGTCCGATAACTGCTTCAGCGTCTTACTTCTAGCGTGAAGGCAGACCTTGGTTCTGAGTTTCCAGCTCTTTGTCCAGAGCTGCATGGGAATCCAGAGAAGAGTCTTCAGGTTTGGATCAGAGGGCAGGCTCGGCAGGTTAAGCTCTTCCAGAGCTTCACAGGAGAAAAACAGGTTTCCTGAAAGCAGAGACAAAGGGTTAGAATCCAGTCTGGATTCAATGGCAACAAAGGTTCTCAGAAGATACTAGGCTTGGGTGCTAACCAACTGGATTTAACACTGCGGCGTCGAGGCAAGGTCTGAAGACAGCTTATATACTGTGGATCCTCTGATGATGACATGCGCCTCAGGTGTGTCGAAGGCTCAGCTCAGGAGGATCCATGGCGGACTCTGCTGGAGAGAGATGGAACTTCTCCAGCTCCCAACAGACACCAAGATTTCAGCCAGAATCATTGTGTGCTAGCTCTGTATCTCTCCTCCTTTGGTCTAAAGATAAATACCTCAGTTCTTTTTATTTTTTTAGCAAATCCACATATGGATCTGTTTCATGCATTTACCCAACACTCTAGTGGGTTCATAGTCACCTGGTGTCATTGAAATGTGCTGTGTGTCGTCTGCATAGTTATGATACCTGATCAGGTTGTTTGCTATAATCTGACTTAAAGGAAGCATGTAGTCCTTAATTGTGCCAGACCTGCAAAGCTTTTTGTCCATTTTCATTTGGAAGGTTGAATTTCATCCAGCAGTAGCTTAGCAGTCAGGCTAGCAGCAACCAGGGCTTTCTTTGTGGTTCACACCAAGGCAGGCTTTCTCATCCAGTCTGGCTCTATAAGTTCTGAAACTCAAGAGAAATATGTATAGAAAGTCTGTTTTGCAGCAGTTTGGTTCTGAAAGGTCACCATGATGACTTATCCTTGATCATTTTGGAGATCTGGGTCTTTTTGAGCCTGGGTCTCCATTTTGGTGGAGTCCCTTCCAATGTGGATCCCAGGCAGCTTTGCGAGGGGGAAAAAAAATGGAGGAGGGAGGGGGGGTCACACCTCTGGGGGTTGCCATGTGACTTGCCTTTGGAGAGAGTTGCAGGAAGCGGGGTTGCAGAGGTCTTACGGCTGTTTTATCACCAAAGCTGCGTCTCTTCCCTGGTCATCATGTCAAAATGAAACATGGACAGCATGTGGAGGACCAAATGTGAGGTGGCTTTATGTGCACAGGTGAGCTGTATTAAGTAATTTGCTTGTTTTTGTGCATCCATGGCAATGTCTTGCATAACTTACCTTAAGCTCACAGCAACAAACTGCCAGAGGGTCATTGTGACAGATAATTGAATTATTGCCAAGTCAGCACTTCCTCTCATACATATATAGGCTGCACCTTAATATTTCTGTACAGAAAATACATTACTATATAATTCTTAAAAAGTTTGAGAAAATATATTTTTTATTGACTTTAGGCCAGAAATAATATTCATTTATATTTATACATTGATATCTGTTGGACCTCAATGTTAGTTTGAAGATTTTTATTTTTGTTAAAGTTGGTTTTCATTTTTTCTATAAATTGCATTTTTTATTTCTGTCTTTAAATAGGATCTACTTGTTTTGCAAAGTGGCTTATTTCAACTAATTTTGTACAGAGATGGATTTGAGGGGTAAAAAAGAGCATAACTTTATACTCTGAACTAAGCTGACTTTTTTTTTAGCAGTTAGTAAATTAATGGGACAGGTTTTCATTTAAAATCCTTATAAAACATGCATCTTTTGCATTTTTTAGAGCTTGAATAAGCTCTTGTTGCAAGTTATACAACCATGTTGTGTAGAAGAATGATTCTGTTACAGTAGGCTGGTTAATCTGAAACTAATGTACCTGTGCAGGATCCTGTGTGGCTGTTTGAGTTTAAGATAAAGAGACTATTGAGGTGATGCGTGTGTGTGCGCATAAGGGGGTACATGTTCTGAGAATAAAGTGGTCGGTTGACTCCACTGGAATGTGGAGCTGACTCAGTCTGTCTGTCAGCCATGGCCTTGTTC
This sequence comes from Cyprinodon tularosa, assembly GCF_016077235.1. Lineage (NCBI taxonomy): Eukaryota > Metazoa > Chordata > Actinopteri > Cyprinodontiformes > Cyprinodontidae > Cyprinodon > Cyprinodon tularosa. The sequence continues at coordinate 37,606 of NW_024039597.1, forward strand.
CCTTTGTGAACTTATTCGCACACTACATCCATGTAGGGGTGGGGTGGTGGGTGGGAGGTTGATGTCGGTGCCGCGATGTTGCCTCATGCCAGACTTCCGGCATTACTCTTGGAATATCAGGAACAAATCTTCAGAAACTGCAGGGAAAGCACCGGATTTTGCTCATCCAACATATTTAAATCAGTCAAAGGCATAAATGTCTATTTCTAATTTTTAGTAAACAAACTAAATAAGGCACAAACCTAATTTTTAAAACATTCAATTTCATCATGTTTTTTGGGATTATCTGCCCGAAAGTGGCAAATTTTTGAGAAGTCAAATAATAAATACAAATAATCCTGAAGATTTTGTTTGCAAATAATTCCACTGCTTTGAAGAACCATATACAAGCTTTAACTACAGCTGCAAATCTTATGGGGTTAAGTTTCTACCTGCCTGCAACACTTGAAATAAGCATGACAGAGACTCCTGTGCACATAACCAGTATTTAATTGCAAAGGATGAAAAAAGACTGGCGGGTATATAAGTCGTAGATGACAGGACAAAGCGGAGGCTGGGAGCAGACTAATTGAATTTCATGATTAAGGGAAATCCAGCATGTGTCATAAAGCGGGACAGAAGGACCCAGTATTCAGTTGAGACAGTCAGTGGGATAATTCAAAGTGTTTATTTAACAAATAAATACATGCTCAGTGGATAAGAAGCAGAACATGATCAGGAAATCAAGAACACTATGACAACGCTTAAACCCTCCCTCACCACTGGCCCCCCAAAGAATGAGAAAATGAACAAGGGCTTCAACAACAATCTCAAACTCAATTATCTGGGCCAGATATCTGGGACTGACCCATATATAAAGAAGCAGGAGCAGGTGGATTAGATGAGTGGTAATTGGAAACCGGGCAGAGTTAGGCAGGTGAGTAAAATGAGCAATTAGGCCAGCCCTTAGAGCCATGGTCATGACAGTATAAAAGTCTAAAAGATAGTGGTGGATTGAGGTAAGAAGCAAGAGGAGTCACAGGAATTAATACAAAAATTTAGATTTTATTTTTAACCCAAAAAAGAAAGTTACAAAAAATACATGGGTTCAAGTCTTACAAGAGGCCAAAAAAAAAAATGTAACTCAAGCAAACTGTGCCCAAACTAACTGGCTGCATAAACAAACATAACTGACCTAACAAAGAAATGAAACACAAGGGTATATATATATATATATATATATATATATATATATATACCGTATTTTCACGACCATAAGGCGCACCGTACTAAAAGGCGCACTCTCAGTTATGTGTCCCATTTCTGTATTTAACACACACATAAGGCGAACCGGACTATAGGGCGCGTTTTTTATATACAGGTACATGTCCTCTACTACCTTTAAATACCTCTACTGCATATTTAAAAATACAGCGGGGGCAAAACTGAGTATGACTGTGCTTTATTCATGTATTTATTACAAAGTATTAATCAAACGTGGGAGCTGGCCGTGATACAGACACATCGCAGATGACAGAGCGCTGTGATTACTCCTAAATTAACTTAAAATCCTGAAACCTGCCGACGGAATATGTGCTTTTATTACCGGTATCCTGGTGCCTGCAGTTTAAATTATTTAGATGAAAAACACCTGCCAGCCACCGCGTGGGAGGCTGCCCAGCCTAGAGGCTGCTGATGAAGGGATTTCTACTGTCGGTGCACCGCTGGTATGTGGGGGTCTGATGACCTCCGACAGAAATAGATAATCTGGATGAACTGACTGCAATTATTAAGTTTTCAGGTGGCCTTTCTCACTTAAAAACATATTAAAACTACTTTATTCCCACTGATCACAGCAAATATAGCTGCAAGATTTAGATTATTTAGATGAAAAAACACCTGCCAGCGGAGGAGACCCGGCCCAGAGGCTGCTGTTGAATTAAGTTTTCAGGTAGAAAAATAGAGCGGGAGCAAAACTGAGTATGATTGTGCTTTATTCATGTATTTATTACAAAGTATTAATCAAACCCATCAAAGTCATCATCCTCTGTTTCTGAATTAAACAGCTGCGCTAAATCAGACATGCCAATTTCCCCTTCTTCGCTGTCAGAGTCACTTTCCGTGCAGCGCGGCTCCTCAGAAATAATGCCGGCTTTTGCGAAAGCTTGAACAACAGAGCCAGCAGACACGTTAGTCCAAGCATCTACAATCCATCCGCAAACGGTGGCGTAATCTGCCCGGCGCTGCCTTCCACTTATCCTGAAACTGTGGTCTCCGTCGGTCATCCATCGCTCCCACGCCGCTCGCAGCCTTACTTTGAACGGCCGCTTCACCCCGATGTCGAGCGGTTGAAGTTCCTTTGTCAGACCCCCGGGATAACGGCGAGCACAGCGTTCATTTGATTCACCTTTTTTTTCACATCGGCTGTGAGATGGGCACGCAGCAATGGTGATGCGTGGAAAAAACCACCTGGTCTCCTCACATACACCTGCCTCAGCCACGCTTTCATCATCTCTTCATCCATCCAGCCTTTTTCATTTGCGTTAATATCATATGTCATCAGAGCGCTATGCCTGTCTCGCTGTCAGCTCCCAGATAAGCTTCTCTGATTGGTTGATGCGGCGCGTCCAGCGGCAAAACTTCAATTTTTCCATCTTGAGCAGCAGCAGCGCGTTGGCAGATGCTTAAACGCTCCCGAGGCGCTGCGGCTGCTGCTCAAAACGCGCTTTTTGCTGCACCTATACGCGCGTCAACCATTGACTTTGCATGTAAACTCGCTGCTTCTGCTGCACCTGCTGGGTCCGGTTCACACCGATGTCGAGCGGTTGAACAGCGAGCACAGCGTTAATTTGTTTCCCCATGTTTTTCACATCAGCTGTGAGATGGGCACGCATGGAGTTACATATTAACAGCGATGGTGATGAGTGCAAAAAAAACACCTGGTCTCCTTACATTCAGCCACTCTTTCATCATCTCCTCAATGAGGTGGTCTCAAAAGTCGCAGTTACACACATAGGGCGCACCGCACCAAAGGGCGCACCGCACATTTTGAGGGGAAAAAAAGACGTTTAAGTGCACCTTATAGTCGTGAAAATACGGTATATATATATATATATATATATATATATACACACACACACACTAGCTGATCAGACCATTAACAACAAAGGGGTAATAAACAATAACAAATTAAAAACATTGGCAGTACAGTTAGATTTGGCAAAACTAATCTACATCTTAGAAAAATGAAAACACACCAACCGCAAAACAAATCCTAAGTAAAAAATGCAAAAATTAGGAAAAGAAAATTCAAATTCCCCCCTTTTAGCAGCAGCTGATGGAACAGTCCAATTTCCCCCTCCTTTAGCTGATCTGAGCCCTGGCTGCCATCTTCTGTCTGGCCAAACTCCTAGACACCATAGAAGGTAAGAAACAGATTAGTGAGAAGAATAGAAAGAAATATGAATGAGTGCAAACAAATACAGTGAACTAAATGTGTGTGCTTAAAAATAGAACACATGAATTTGAACTAAGAATAAAGTTTTATTGCAAACTAAAGTATGTGTATGGATTAAATAAATAAAGGTGCATGTATAGAACAGACTTAAGGTGTGGCCATGGGTTTGGCCGTCACAGAGATAAAGCAGGGCTTGACCTAGAGAGGTCAGTGTATTCTGACTTAATCTGTTTCACAAGGGCAAAAACAGGTTAAATTGGCACAGTTATATCAAGTAAGAAGTAAGTAATAGTTTAACCAATGGATTAATCAAAATACCTCTAATTTAGCAAGAACACTCAAGGCCCAGTGGTGGTGTCTGAATGTTTGCTATAAGTGCTATCCAAGTGATGCTGCAGTAAGGAAGGGGCAATGATGAGGAATCATTATGCCTCCTAGCACCAATTCAATTAGCACCTAATTACCTTCTTTGCTGCCGCTAGCAGCTTTATGGTTTCCCACAATCCTCTGCATAAAGAAGGATTAATGCACAGGTTAGCTCAAGGGGTTTAACAAAAATGTATTATCTCTTCATAAATACTCAGAGTGACACATGCTAGTACTGTATATTCATGTTTTTGGGTTTTACAACAGAGAGCTTCAGGTATAGATGTTCTTCTATTTTTTGTAGTTCCTATATAGATCTTTTGTGTTGGTCCTAAATTTTCTGCTAGTAGTATCTTCTGTTATGCATTAAAACATGCTGAAAATCTTAACAAAGCCAAGTTTTGCCACAAAATCAGAAGTAATATGACAATAAAATGATTAACTGTTTAGGAGGGATTCTACAGTATTCCAAGTGACATGAATTGAGCTACACTTCATGAAACAAATTTAGGAATAGGTGGATTTCTTTTTTTCAGCTTTTGAGAGAAGATTCCTTAATGTTATTAGTGCACTGGAGTGCATGAAATGGATTTTGTTCACAGAAATTCCCCAAGTTTAAGTAATAATGGATTATGTCTAGGCCTATCAAATACATTCATTTATTATCTGAAATAAATTAACTGAACACATCTCATGCTTAAAATGATCTATGATGCTAATTACATTGTTAGCAGCATCAAGGCTCAGCCCATGACTCCCAAATAAGCCTCCCTTTGTTTAAGTTAAGGGTAGACTTTTCTGCTGCTGTGAATTCTGAAAATAACATAATTTTCTACCAAAGAAATCTAATAAATCATATTAGCTGTTTGGCAGTGTTTTTAATGCAATGTGCTATTTATGACACACCCAGGTTTTAATCCCAGGTCTCCTGCTTTGAAAAAAATCACTTTTTTAAATTTACTTATTTCTGTCTTGCTGCTATTTTTTCTGTCTATTTTTTTCCTTTTACTTGATTCATGTCTTCAACCCTATTTATCTACCCCCCCTACCCTTTTACATTTTTGCATGCATTTTTGCCTCATTGTGTAAATGAGGAAGGGATGGCCTTAGGAGGATTGGTTGGTTAAACTGCATCTAAATGCTACCTGGCCTGCTACAGTCACTACAAAGATGGCTACCTTCTATGACGTTATCAGTTAGCTGAGCTGACGCATTAAGGAGCTTTATTCAAAACAGTGTATGAATTCCTGACTTTATTTTTAGTGTGGTTGGTATTAAAATAATTTGTGTTTTTTGACAGCAAAATTTACTCTAAAATGACAGGATTTTCCAATAAGACCCAATCTGTGTACAGCGATCAGATTAATGTTAGTGAGTAATGTAGTTGGAGGTCACCACTGATTGCAGAGATTAGACCTTGAATCTTTTTTGAATCAGTTGCACATCTCATCCTTTGTAGTTATATGATTTATCTGCAGTCCTCTGATGATGCAGATGCTGGCACGCCAAAAAGATAAGTGCAGGAAACACTTTAATCTCTGGATCAACTGAGCTTCTTTTTGCTCACTTTAAAAGATTAGAACAAGTAAATGAAATTCAAAAGGAGTGCTTAACTTTTGTGTTGCTTGTAGGGTTAAAAGAATTTAAACTATACAAGTTCTGTTCTGAAATATCCCTTTAAATAGTCAATAGGTTTCTTAATTGTGTTTCTTATTATGTCTCTTTTTTGATTTGTAGTTGAAGAAGTTACTCTGATACTTGAAGATAGATTTATTTTTGTATCAGACCTTTAACCTAACAAGAAGGAACCCAATTGAATGAATGTTTGAACGTCAGTGTCTTTTGTCTTTTAATCATTGAGAAAATAATAAAATATTTAAAAAAAAAATCACAGATCTCTTATAATAAAATCTCTAGCTGCTGAAAGCAGAATTTTAATATTTGTTTGCCAAACTGCTGTCATTTATCCAAAGAACCTTTTGTATTAAAAACCTGTGTCCCTTACCAACATAACATTCACATAATGTTATATTTCCTATAAAAGATAGGTGGAAATGCAATAATATGGACATTTCTTGCTCTTTACATGTCAAGATTTAACACTGTCAATCAACTTTTTCATTTCTTGAGTAGTCAGTTCTTTTTCATAATATTCACTCGGTGTCTCGCTATGGGATGCAGCCTCCTGCAGCCCTGATAGAAGCATCTATCTCAATCTGCCAATCCTGATTGGCCGGTGGAAGTGCCCGTCATACGCCACGCCCCGTAGCTCCGACTACTAAATTCTAACTAATTCAAAACCTCTTCTCACCTGAGAGCTTATCTCACGTCGGAGCCTTCTGCTAGCTTAACTGCCCACAGACGGACCTTGCTAGTTTCCGTCGCCGGACGCTAGCACTGTGCTCTGGCTTCTGCCCTGTCCGCTCACCCCAGACCGGACCGGTATCCTTTTGTCTCTCTTCACGGCGGAATCCCTCTCGGCTCCCCTCCACGGACGCTCGAGTAGGACGAGCATTTAGCACACCAGCTACTTCCTCGACCCCGCCACGCTAGCACGCCAGCTAGCTACGGTTCCTTTCCCTACCAGCACTCCAGCTCGTTGGAAAATGGCGACCGTCCAAAACCCCCACGCCAGGGGAGACTACCGTCTTTGTGGCTGCGGGAATAAAATTTCAGGGAAGGACACCCACCCGGTGTGCAGTACCTGTCTGGGAGTCGACCACGCCAGGTTGGCCCTAGAGATTCCCGGCTCCTGTGGACACTGCAAAGTGTTCACGGTTAAGAGCCTCAGACGCAGGCTAGCCCGCCAGGTTAGCGTCTCGGACTGTGATCCATTCCTCCCCACCGCCGCACAAGGTGCAGCCGCGGAGGAGGACGTGGACACAGCTGGGGAAGCTCCGGAGACTGACTACGACTGGGGTGCCCAGTGCGAGCAGCTCCATGCCCCCCCGTTTCCCGAGGAAGACGTGCTGGAAGTCAGCCCCATGGAGGAGGATGACGACACCTCGTTCCTCATATCAGAGGACGAGGAAGAGGATGACACCTTCATGGCCCCAGCACAGCCTGAGAAGCCTAAACCGCAGTGCCCTTCCGCCAAGGAAGACAGGGGAGCGAGCTCACCAGCTCCCTCCCTCCATGTGGACCTGCTCGACGTGTGCAAACGCGCGGCAGAGAAGCTGGAGATCCCCTGGCCGGTCGCAATAGCGGAGCCCAACCGGTCCCGCTACGAAGGCAAACGGCTTCCCCTGGCACGAAATGCGGTGAAGCAGCTTCTCCCTGTCTTCCCCGAGTTGCTGACGGAGCTCTCCAAAACATGGACTAGCTGCCCATACAGCAACAGGAGCCCTATTTCGGGCGCAGCATCCCTCGACTGCGAGGCGATGGACGCCCACGGCCTTCTCTCCATGCCTCCGGTGGAACTCCCGGTAGCTGCGCACGTCTGCCCAGGCAGCGTGAGCCAGCTGTCTGCAGCTTCCCCTAGGCGCCCGACGCTGCCAGCTAAGCCCGAACGGTTTCAGTCTGCGCTGACCGAAAAGGCATACAAAGCAGCAGCCCTCTCGGCCAGAGCCCTCAGCGCCCTCTCCATCCTCACTGCCTACCAAGCGGAGTTGTTTGGCGCGTCTGCTGAGGAGCAAGACCCGGATGCGTGGGAGGAGATGGCGGTCATCGCGGATCTGTCTCTCCGTATCCAACGTGTCTCGGTCCAGGCCACAGGGAAGGTGATGGCAACCCTCGTCGTCCAGGAGCGAGCGTGATGGCTCAGTCTCGCTAACCTGACCGACAGGGAGCGGGATGACATCCTGGATATGCCAATCGTCCCTGAAGGCATCTTCGGCTCTGCATTGGCCACAATGCAGCAAAGATGTGAGGCAAAGAAAAAGGACAACGAGGCCCTCAAACTTTGTCTCCCTCGGAAAGCCCCTGCGCCTTCACCTCCAGTGCAGCGCAAAACCTTTGCGCAAGCAGCCTCCCAGCCGCCGCGTTTTAAGATACCAAGACGGCCACCACCGCCAGGTCCGCCCCCTCCGATGAGGAAGGAGCGCGGAGCCGGCTGGCAAGGGAAACCTGCCTCCACGACCGCTACGCCGCCGCCGCCCACAGCCGCCGCGAGCTCGGTCCCACAGGCGAGGAAGAAAAAGAGGGCGGCCTGACAGCCGCCAGTTCCTCAGTTGGTGCAGCCTGCCGCTCCCCATTGCGCAGGCCCACCGTTTTGGCTTGTTTGTGCGCACCCCACGCCACCGTTGCCCATCCCAGAGCCGGTCCGCGAGGAGAAGGACATCGCCCCGGAGGTCTGCGCGGTTGCGCCACGAGCGGAATGTCCACAAGCACAGTCACACACCCTTGTTCAAAGAAAAAATGGTGTCAAAATAAAAATAAATCTGTCACAGACAGGCCACGAGCTGAGGGTGCAGATAATAAAAAAAGCCAAAACAGACAATGCTCTCTCCATAAGCAGGGTGGCTGCTCAGCCCCCTGCAGCTCTGTTCCCGGGACGGGCTCCGCCGTCCCCGCGGGGCAGAGCAGAGCTCCCCACCGTGCCTCCGGTGGTGGCCGAGAATCATTTCTCGGTTCCACCACAGGGGGGCGCGGGGCAGGAGCCGCAATATGTTCCCCCGCTATCTCTCAGATGGGAAAGCTGGAGAGCAGCAGCAGCTCCATCGTGGGTGTTGCGCACAATTTCCCGGGGATACAGGCTTCAATTCGCCACTGTCCCTCCCCGCTTCTCCGGTGTAATACACTCACATGCACAGGGAGAATCAGCTCGAGTTTTACGGGAGGAAATTCTCTCTCTGATAGACAAACGAGCAGTTTCTGTCGTATCTCCCGAACAGAGTCTGTCAGGGTTTTATTCCAGATACTTCCTCGTCCCCAAACGGGGGGGGGGGGGAGGAATCCGCCCTATTCTGGACTTAAGAGCCCTGAACAAATTCCTGCGGAAATACAAGTTCAGGATGCTGACACATGCAGCACTGCTGCGTCTAGTAAGACCGAACGACTGGTTTTCATCCGTGGATCTGAAAGACGCGTATTTCCACATTCCCATTTATCCCCCTCACAGACAATATCTCCGATTTGCCTTTCAAGGGGTGTGTTACGAATACGGTGTTCTACCATTCGGTCTGTCTCTCAGCCCGAGGGTTTTCATACGGTGCACAGAGGCCGCGGTAGCCCCGCTCAGACGCCGGGGGATACGTCTGGCCGTGTATTTAGACGACTGGCTCCTGTTAGCGCAGTCAGAACAGGAAGCCAGGGTTCACACACACATTGTCACAACACACCTGATGGATTTGGGTTTTGTGATAAATATGGAGAAAAGCCACCTATCTCCAACGCAGGAGATATGCTTTCTGGGATTATCCCTGCGCTCTGTTCCGTTCACAGCCCGCCTGTCAGAGGAAAGAGTGACGACTTTCAGAGCGTGCCTTGCACAATTCCGTCTGCACAGGTCTGTCCAGTTCAGACTGTGCCTTCGGTTGCTGGGTGTGATGGCCTCAGCCATCCTCGTGATTCGCCTCGGCCGCCTTCACATGCGGAACTTTCAGCGCTGGGTCGCTTCGCTCCGAATGGACCCCGTGCGTCATGGCGCACGGCGGATAACGGTCACAGCGGACTGTATAACAGCTCTGCGCTGTTGGCGAGCCCCGTCCTTCCTGACCCAAGGGGTGCCTATGGGCACCGTCTCGTCCAGGAAAGTGGTAACCACGGATGCCAGCCTATCAGGCTGGGGCGGCATTCACGAGGGCAGGTCTGTGAGGGGTCGCTGGAGCCAGGCCCTCCAGCGCCTTCACATAAACTTTCTCGAACTTTCGGCGGTGTTTCTTTCTCTGAGACACTTCCTCCCATTCCTCTCGGGTCACCATGTCCTGGTGAGGATGGACAACACGACAACAGTGGCGTATATCAACCGCCAAGGGGGCCTGCGCTCCCGCATGTTGCACAATCTGGCGCGCGACCTGATTCTCTGGAGCAGTGCCCACTTTCTCTCCCTGAGAGCGACGCACGTCCCGGGGGACTTGAACACGAGTGCGGACCTGCTGTCGAGAGGCGCGCCAGTGTACGGGGAATGGACGCTGCACCCACAGGTCGTGGAGCAGATATGGGCGCGCTGCGGGCGCGCTCAGATGGATCTGTTCGCGTCCAGGGAAAACGCTCGATGCGAGCTGTTCTTCTCTCTGAGCACTCTGAATGCCCCTCTGGGCGTAGACGCACTAGCACACGCCTGGCCGCACGAGCTGCTATACACGTTTCCACCGCTGGCCCTGATACCCCCCACTCTCGCCAGAGTGAGGGCATTCAATCACAAACTGATCCTAATAGCTCCGCACTGGCCAGCGCAACACTGGCTGGCGGAGATATTCCAGATGCTGTGCGCCCAGCCTTGGGAGCTGCCGCTGCGCAGGGACCTGCTCTCGCAGGGTGCGGGGACAGTGTTCCACCCACACCCGGAGCGACTGCAGCTGTGGGCCTGGCCCGTGAGTGGCTTAATTTAACCACTACGGGACTCCCTCAGAGTATAATTACTACTATCCAAAACGCCAGGGCTCCCTCTACTAGGAGCCTATATGGCTCCAAGTGGAGACTGTTTGAGCGGTGGTGTCTTGAACGGGACTATGTTCCTTTTCAGTGTTCTGTACCAGCGATTCTGTCGTTTTTACAGGAACTGATTGATAAAGGAAAAGCTTTTTCCACGGTTAAGGTTTATCTGGCAGCTATAGCAGCATGCCATATAGGATTTGGAGACAAAACGGCGAGCCAACACCCTTTGGTTAGTCGGTTTATGAAGGGCACCCGCAGGCTCCTCCCCATCTCCAGACCTTTGCTGCCTCCGTGGGATTTGTCGGTGGTTCTGGAGGGGCTTAAGGGACCCCCATTTGAACCGTTGTTGGGGTCCAGTCTTAAACATCTGTCTCTCAAGACAGCGCTGTTACTGGCCCTGGCCTCTGCGAAACGAGTCAGCGACATTCATGCGCTCTCTGTGAACCCCGCATGTACCCGGTTCGACCCGGAATACACGCGTATGGTTCTGAAGCCCAACCCGGCCTTTGTTCCTAAAGTGGTTGGTTCTTGTTCACCGATCGAGCTAGCGGCGTTCGCCTTCTCCCCAGGTGAACAGCGAGCGCACACGCTGTGCCCTGTTCGAGCCATGCGCTCTTATATGGACAGGACGCAGAGCTTCAGGAGGAGTGATCAGCCCTTTGTCTCCTGGGCGGAGCCCCGTAAGGGACAGCCGATCACAAAGCAACGCCTCGCCCACTGGGTGGTGGAGGCTATAGCTTTGGCGTATGGAAGCAGGGGTCTGCAGCCCCCGGCGGGTCTGCGTGCACACTCTACCCGCGGGATGGCTGCGTCCTGGGCTTTATTTCGGGGAGTGTCCGTTCAGGACATTTGTTCAGCGGCGAATTGGTCTTCGCCTCTGACTTTTGTCCGGTTCTACATGCTTGACGTGTCAGGACCGTGCATGGCCAGTGCGGTCCTAGAGTCATAACTGACCTTGTGGACCTTCCCCATCGGCCGGTTCTTGTTCGATAAGCTGTCTGGCAATACGGGAGCTACCATATCCCATAGCGAGACACCGAGTGAATATTATGAAAAAGAACGTTTGGTTATCTAACATAACCCCAGTTCTTAGAATAATATGAGCGAGGTGTCTCGCCAGACGACCCTTCTTGCAGGGCGGCGAGAAGAGGTTTGCTTGTTGAATTGGAGTGCCGTGATCCGCACACGCTTTAGTAGTCGGAGCTACGGGGCGTGGCGTATGATGGGCACTTCCACCGGCCAATCAGGATTGGCAGATTGAGATAGATGCTTCTATCAGGGCTGCAGGCGGCTGCATCCCATAGCGAGACACCTCGCTCATATTATTCTAAGAACTGGGGTTATGTTAGATAACCAAACGTTATTCACTCAGCCATTTATTTATTTATTCTTAGTTAATTTAATCATTTGTTTTTTGTTTTATGTTAATGATGAATCATTAAGAAATAACAAGAGAACAAAACTTACTGAGGACGTCCTTAAACGTCAATTCGTTGGTTAATGAATACTTTTATCCAGGTGTTTCTAACTCTGAGATAGTATCTCTCATAGAAAACAGTAGTTTCTCAGTGTTTGAGGTATTTCATATTTCTTCCTTCTTCTTTTTGTACTCTCAGTCAAATGTTGTATGAAATCATCCCTAAAATGTTTTTTTTTTTTTTCATAGCTGTTTTTAGCACTGGACTTAAAAGTAACAATTTCATAACTTTTTTTTTTTTTTGCTATATGATTGTAGATGAATCACAAACTCCAAGCATAACTTTGCATGGCCCACTGTATATTCAGTAAACTTCACATTTATAGGCACAGTTAGTAAAGATATATAATATGCCTCAAGAAAAATCAGTCTTCAGTGTAATAGCATTATTTAATGTCCTTATTCCTTGAAGTTTAATGCTCCCCTAGATGTCTATCTCCCATAGCCGTTCTTCAAAATGGGAAAGACGAGAGGACATGCTATTTAAGTGAGTCCCGCGTGTGTTGAACTTCAGTTAAAGAAATTAGAAGATGACCACGGGTAAAAGATCCACTCCTCCATATCTACAGTCAGATTTGGGTGTAGCACATTGTCATAGTAAGGAGGATATTACGAGATTACTTTAAGAGCAACGTCATTCATCTAAAGCAAAATATTCTGGGACTAATAGGGCTTTGTCAGAAACCTAAATTACCTTTCAACTGTAAATAGACATACAGTGAACATATTTTGAACTTATATGCTAATCTAAATGATTATAATGTTATTCATACCTCCCTGTGAGATAATTGCTTACCAATCATTTTCAATGCTACCTTTCTGTTTTAATTAGTGCTTATTTTTGTAATATTCACTAAATATATTAATTGTCAGGGAAATTAGATGTTGTTGTTACTCACATTATCACAATGCATATTACCAGTTATTACTATTTAAATCCAAATCATAACTGATGTGAATCAGGTGCAATGCTTCCAGGCAATATTACCGACTAATATTTTTTCCCTACCAATTATCAGACGTAAGTACGATCATCTTATTTGATTTACTTTTATCTTTGGTAATGAGCTCAAGCTTTTGGTTGTTGAAAGGGCTCCTTGCCATCACCTTAATATTTACCTTTCTCCACAAATTCTTTGCTGCAATCAATCGGGGAAACTTGCCAGGCTACTTCAAAGTATCCGGGTTTTTTTCTAATTGGAAGAAACATGTTGGTAAAAAGAAAAGATTTATTTAAATCTTCATCTGAAGGGGTTGAATCATTATGGGCCTAAAAGCTATCATTGATCAGTATTTAAAACAGAAAAACTTAATTGGAATATTGAAAAAAATTGAATAAATCATGAGTTTTGTTTTGTTTTTTTCCTGCCAGAGATGTAATGCAGCTTGTGTTATTTCTTATACAGGCACTGACTCTTCATCTGCTTGATCTTTAAACTGCATATGTCTGCATTGGCCACATTGGAAACTCTGTATAACACATATTTCTGCATCTCATCTGATATTTGGGTTCTTCAGAATAGGGAACTCTTCTTTATCTTTTCCACAGCTCAAGTGGTGTTGGTTCCGAACTAAGCACCAATTGGTGAATGGAAGTTTGTGGCATGAAAAGCAAACAACTCATGGCACACACACACCACACAAACATACCCCTTCCACACTACTTGAAGTCTGGGGCAGGATGCCAAAGAGCTGGAGGAATGTGACCTGCTGACCTTGACTTGCAGACTTCTACAAAGAGACCAGACACCCGGATGGAGTGCATCAGAGGAGGAGGCCAGAATAGCTTTGGTGTCCGGTAACAGGAGACAAACTGTGTTTGTAAACTGCAGCCATATGACACACACACTCACTCTGCAGGATTCACACAGGTGATGGAAACATTTGCACTCAACTTCAGAGGTTAGAAGACACGTGTTGATGGGGGGGAATGAGATGCATAAGACTTGCGCTTTAGGTCTGGTTAAGGTTTTATGTGTTTTATTCTATAAACCTTGCACTTCACATCCACATATTTTTTTTCTGCCACCTAAAATCTTGACTTTCCTGTTTGACGTTATGACTTGGTCTTAATCTTTAGATTCACTTAAAAAAAAAAAGGCCAAGTTCAATTTGCCAAACATGCTGATTGTTCAAAAAATTCATACAATGAACCACTTTACAGATAGCTTGTGAACATGCATGTTTAAATGGGTAAAACATAACTGTTATGAGATTAAGGAAATGTTTTTAACACACAATAATTGGCACAGTCTGCAAACTCAATGCCAAGTCTTTGCGCAACTTACTGACCTGTTTTTTTTTCTCTCTCCCTGCAGAGAGTTCCTGCAACATGCAAGTCTATTATAGTATTATACTATGTAGTATTATAAGTGGTGAGAATGAGGTTTATTACAATGCCGCTAATTGGACTTTTTTTTAATAAACCATACCTAAACCTGTATAGTTTAAGAATCATAACACTGGCAATTCTAAAAAACCCTAGCTAACCTAACACAAGAAATTGTGTAATATGTTTGATTTTGAGATTCTTTAAGGTATTATTATGTTATTAGAAATAAGATTATATATTTCTACTTTTGGAAAAAAAACAAAAGGAGATTTTCAATCCTTTTTAAACTCTTTCTGTACAGACAGGCCACAGGTAAACCCCACCCTCTGTGCTCAACGAGAGGACAAAGATACATGTGACAAATCAGGTCTAACCAGTCACAGATGACAAACCCTCAGCCTTGCTCCACGATTATCAGACAGATGATTGACTCCTCTGCAGGTGCAACTCCTTGAAGCATTTCAATTTCTTGAGCTTTTCATTTCTCTTTGCTTTAAGTCCTTGCATTAGTTTTATTTTTTGCAAATATCACACACAAGTTTATGGTTTGCTCTCAGAAGAGAGTTGTGTTTTATGCCCTGACCACATTTACTTGTAAAGAACCGGGCTGTCTCTTCGTACTAGTGTATTTTCTCTTAAAGCCATTCAAAACGTGCTAAATGCACACACTTAGGTCATACCTGAGGCAGACCGTCTGGTGCCAATAGGTTGTAAAACAATCAAACAGCAGTAATATGTCCCTCTGCCTATCATATAGTTAACAGAGTTGGAAAGAAACACCCTACTGATCCAGGAACAAACAGTATGCAGCTCTGGGGCCCTTTGCCATCCAGCTCAGGTTGATTTTGGTTCCCACTGCAAACCTTCACCCCTAAGAGTGCCCTGATTTTGACCCTAATTATGGGACTAATGCAGCTGACACAGTCTTTACACAGCTGACACAGTAGATCAAAAACACCCTGCATAATTTATTTGCTGGAGCAAATTTCCACTCTATTAGTCTGCAATATTTCTAATCCCTTCTAATCTCCAGAGGTAATGCACATTAAGCTTTGCCCGGCTCTGCCCCGATAGCATCTATTCAGGTCAAGCATTGAGAGATGCCATGATCACCGTGGCAACAAGTAAAACAAACAATGTGTGGGTTTTGTATGTGTATGAAACGCTAGACTGGAACCAGTCAGCCACACGGAATGGAGTTGGTGGGAAGAGAAGAAGGACCTGCAACCCGCTTTAAGTTGTATTTTTTAACCGCATCCTGCCTTTGTGAGACAGTGTGGGTGGTGGGAGTTTAGAAGTTGTCAGACATTTTTTTTACTTGATCCATGTTTACCACAATGTGCAAGTTATGTAAACACGTGGGTTTGCCACAGCATTATCCCAACAAGCCCTGTATAAAAAAAAACAAAACAAAACAAAACAAAAAACTTGGGCTGAGGTGATGTTTTTCCAGCAAAGGGGTGATTTATCTGGTGTGAGCTGGCACTGAGATGTTTGAGTTTTCCCAGGCTTTCCTATAACTTTGTGGCATAGCAGCATGGTGATGCAAAGAGCTGCACTATTTTAAGTCACTATTTATTGTGGCAATTGTAGATCATTGGGCTATGTGTTTTCTTGGTTTCCTGGTTTGATTCAAGAATGATACCGCTTCATTGCTCCCAGCAGTTAAGCAATCAGCTTATGGGCTGCACTTCAGGGACATTTTTATATTTTGCGTCACCTCTTCAAAATGAAAAGAATCAAGAAACTCTGTCAAGCACCTTCAAAGCTTGAACAGATAAATTTTAAACATAAACCTTTTTTTTTTTTTGTCAAAGTGAGATATTAGTGTATATTGTAAAGGTTTAAAAAATGTTACAAACAGGACAGAGTTTTGTGTGTGCTCACCACCTGGGTTCTGAGCTTTTTTTTCTTTTTTTACTGTGCACACACACTGTCTAAGCGTCACAATCAGCAGTTCTTATCTGAGCTTCCATGGGAGGGAGAGTTTTATCAGCTTGGAAATACAACCCGGAGAGACAGAACATACCCTGAATGACACATAGAGAGAAAAACAGGAAGAGAAAGCCAGGTGCTTAAAACCAAACATCCCATGTTACATGTGAGCATATCTGCTGGAGTGAAGTTCACATTTAAAAAAAGAAGATAAATTGGATTTTTACTCACGTTGACAATTTTCTCTTTCTGCTTGGTAGAAAAAATAGTATACATTTCTAGAACGTCTGTTTTTGAAGTTTTACACAATAAAAGGCTTTAGATTGGAGATTTGAAAAAGGAAGAATTAAAAAGACATGCTCTACTAAATTAAATGCAATCACAAAACTCATAAAATCTTACTATCTTAGTTAAGATACCACAACTGAAGTAACCTTTAATACAATTGTGTTATTTTATTTCTTTAGACAGTAATAAAACATCGACATGCAGGTCAGTAAGAAATTTGGGATCGAGCACCTTGCCCAAGGGCACATCAATGCTTGGCAGAAAGAGCTTTTCTTTACTTGTGTATTGTGCTGGAAATCTACCACAGATTAGGCATCCCAGGAAATTCATCAAACAGAGAGAAATTGACAAAATCTTGGGAGCTTTTCAGACTCTCCAGTCCTTAGTCAGCATAACTGCTAAAGTTTTTAAACTACTAAGAGCGACTAAACAAATTCGATATGCCTGCAAAGGTTCCTAGGAGAAGTCTTTTCCTCAAGGACGAATATGGCAGTAGGACTTTGGTTTTCAAAGTTGCATCTGAATTAACCGCTCAGATATGAGACTAACTGGGTATGTCTAAAGCTTGGCTGCAATTAGGTCAGCATCTGGTCAATGATCCCAGTGACAGTAGTGACATCTACAGCATCCATCCATTCATCCATGCCATTGTCTATACAAGTTTATTGACTGGGTGGGAGGGAAGCTACTACTCGAACGAACTGCTGCATATCCATCAAACACAGTCCATGTGATGAAGACATTCACACACATTTATGCATGCAATAAAAAAATAGAGGGACAAACAGTTGTGCTGATGAAGGTTCTCAGTCATCCAGGTCATAGTCATTCCGTAAAAATTCAAAAAATATCCACTGGACTTGGTTTTCAAGATTTGAAGACGTTTCGCCACCTCTCCAGGAAGCTTTCTCAATTCAAATGTCTGGATCCGCAGTGAGTTTGAGTCTTATATAGACAACGCCTTGTATCGCTTGGAAACATGCAATAGAAACCGATGAATGGGTCGTTAGTTCCATCCATTACAGGCTAACGATGGAACTAACGACCCATTCATCGGTTACCATTGCATGTTTCCAAGCGATACAAGGCGTTGTCTATATAAGACTCAAACTCACTGCGGATCCAGACATTTGAATTGAGAAAGCTTCCTGGAGAGGTGGCGAAACGTCTTCAAATCTTGAAAACCAAGTCCAGTGGATATTTTTTGAATTTTTACGGAATGACAAACAGTTGTATTTTTGGACTGTGGGGGAAAGCCAAAGTGCGAAAAGAGAACCGCAGAAGAACGTGCAAATCCCTTCTGAAAGGCCTTGGTCTGCATCCTGACACTGGACCTTCTAAAGCAGAGGGGCTGGAATAAAATGGAAACTGAACTGAACTGATTAAATTGATGCTTGCAAACCACAAATATCAATGTACTAATGCAATGCTTTTAAGAAGAGTAGCCCAAACGCTCTTTTCAGTAATCAGAGAGGCCATGAGAAAATGAAAACGTCTATTTCAATTTGTAGCGCTGTCATTTTCCCCATGACTGTACCTGATGTTGTAAGAGTAACATTCATAACAACCTGCGTGATAATTGTCTTACAGCAGAAGTTTCAGAGTGTTCTCTCTTTAGGGTTGTACAGCTTGTTATGATTGAGACAGTTGCATGTTTTCTTAAGAGTTTAGAGTCCCTCTGGCTGCATTCATGAGAGCTGCTGTCAAAACTTTGGGCGCTTCCAGCTTAGCGAATCTGGCCTAATTAAGGGTCATGCAGCACATTCTGAAGAAGTCCCAGAGTGATTTCCTCGTCTCCCTGCCATGTGCCAGCTACACCGCATGAGTCAGGCTCCTGTGGTTAGAGTGGGTGGCTTCCCTCCTCTGACTACTCCCTGACCCATCTAGCTCCAAATCCCTGGCACTCTACTCCTGTCTTTGTCCCTATGAATCAGCCTAATATTTGGGGTGAATGTAGCGTTACAAAAAGTTTTGTTTCATATCCTGGTCATAATTTCAACTGCAAGCCTAAATATTACTAATACAGTCATAGCCTTTGAACGATTGAAGATCTTTGTTTGCTTAACTAAGGGCATGAGAAATGAGAAATCTGCATTACGTCAGAAGAGACAAAGCAGACTAAAAAGCTACTGGACAGCTAGGAGTGGTGTCTCATACTTGGTAAGTTTTGTTCTTTGCAAAAGTATTCACACCACTTGAGCTTTTCCACATGTTGTTATGTTACTGTAAAAAGATCAAAAGATCAAACAAACGGTTAAACACAAAGCAATGCATAATGGGAAAATATTATTATTTTTATTTAAAAAAACAAAAAAACAAAAAAAAAACAAATGTGCCACAATTCAATATGACAAAAACTCCAACAGCTGTAGACCTCTAAAGACTAATTATTTGCCCATAAAAAAGTACAAAATTAAAATACAGCATATTTTATCTGTTGCCACAAATTTTAAAATTCATTTATGGCCCACTTTTCCTTGACCATTCTCACACATACATTTGCTTTTATTCAAACCCATCCATTGTAGCTATGGTTGTATGCTTAGGGTTATTGTCCTGCTGTACATCTGTGTGAGTTACAGAATTTTCAGCGTCTGACTGTTTTTTTTAATTCTTGATTAGCCTGTATTAAGCTCAACCATTTTCTATTCAGCCTTTAAAAGCTCCCCCAACGAGGAAAGGCTTCCCAACAGCATAATATGGCAAAGAAAGGTATGTTGCTGAGGGAATTGTAAGTTCAAAATTATCAGTGCTGTCAGTTTTATTAACAAAAACAGCTGTTTGCATCTTGGCTAAACTGTTGGTCTCATCTCCCCAGAACACCTTTCAGATTTTTGGTTGTCCCCAATGAGGCTTGTGGCTACTGTAAACCAGGATTTATAAGGTTTCCTGCAGAGAGTGATTTTCTTTTCCCCCTTTTCAGGATAAAAGCCACATCTGTGGTGTGCCAATAAAATAATTGTTCTGCTGGAAAAATGCCATGTCACCGGTGTTCCTACTTGTCTGACTTCAAACTTGAAACGTGGCTACGTATTTTTTTCTTTCAACAAATTTTTTGTCCTTGCTAGTTTTTCATAAATGCCAAACATGTGACTTTCCTGCCATTTATTCAACCACAGGCCTGTTAAAGGGCATGCTGACTGGTTAACTAATCTAGTCTTAATTACTTCTAACACTACCAAAACAGCTGATTGTGTTTAATTTTATTCAGTGGTATCAATCAAAAGAGGATGCACCCTACACTCTTGGGATTTTTATCAACGAAAAGTTTGTAAACCATGTATCCCGTTTCTTCCATTTCACAGCAATGACCTAGTTTGCATCAGTCTATCGGGAAATTCTGTTAGAATACACTGAGGATTTGTGATTGTTATATAGAAAATTGTAAAAGAAAGTTGTTTGTATCAATTCTGGCACAAGGTATTGTAAGGTGGTTCCATACCACAAGCATTTCCATTTTAAGTCTTTCCAGTTTTTAAATCCAATTTTGTTTTGTGTTGATCTGAGAAACATGCAACACAGACCGGGAAAACGCATCTAGTTTTCCTTTTTTTCTTTTATTCCAACTGTAAATAAATTGCTGACAATTTCCCGTGATGTCCTGCTACTGCTTGGAGTTCAGGTTTTTGTCCTTTGACATTTTTTTTTACCTGCTCTTGTGCACATAAATGCACGTGGAGATAACACACCTTCATGTGAAGACTCAGTCTCACAAACATTTTCCCATTTCCAGGATGGTAATCCACTTCCCGTTGGCTGATTTTCCCAACGCAGGAAGAAGCCGGTGGAAGCAGAGCTGTTTTTGTCTTTCTGTGCTGGGTGCTTCCTGTCTTGATATGAGGCCAAGTAGAGATATCCCTGAAAGGAGCTGTCGGTACAGGCGAGGAAGAGCTGAGCGTGTTGGACCTCTTTCAATGACTCACAATCTTATCTGGCCTAAGTTTGGTATGCATCCACCACTGTAGTTCTGTGCTGGGAAGATTTCAGCTTCCCTTGCTTGTGCAAATAGTAAATACTTTGCACAGCTGCAGATAGCTGCAAATCACTGTGGTGCCTTTTATGCAGAAACATTCTGAGATATTGAATTAATCCAGTACTTTCTGTGCACTGTAGGCACATATAAGTTGCTTTGTTCCTAACCTGAAAAGGCTTCGACTGAAAGACTTATTCAGCATTTGATTTGGGTTTTTTATGAGTTCCAGATGGTGTAAAATTCATCATTTTAATGAGCGTAAACCTAATTAGTGAGTTAATATGGTGGGACCATTTAGTGAGCTCCAAATGTAGAAGTTATACAGGACAAACACAAAGCAAAGAGCCACAATACAGCACCACATTGTTGAACAAGAACAATGCAAGTTCGTCATATTGCCCAATCATCAAACATGCAAACTCTGCTTCAAGAGGTGCAGAAAAATACAATGACAGGTAGATGCTTAAGGTGTTATGAATCTTTCCCTAACTGTGAATAACATTTGATTAAATGGAGGAAATAGACAAGCAAGATTTGTAAAAGGTATAAAACTATAGTCTCTTGTAAAAATGCTCAAGCTTATTCTTGTGAAAGAAAATATAATAACTAATGAGATGATCAGTTGTTGTTGTCCAAAAGTACAATTGACAGAAAAGTAATGTGTCTTTAGATGCAGATGAATAAGCTAAATGATCTTCATCTTTGTGCTCAGGTGAAGCAGATGTAGCAGGTCCATTACTTAAACCACTGAATATTTGTTTATTGATTAATATTAAAAAAGAGCAACTTGTGTCACTCCTGAATAGAAAACAAAGTTAGACTTTCATTTATGTCGACATTCATATTAACTCTTTAAAAATTTTAGTTCCATACAAAAAAGGATATTTTTACCATACTTCGTCATGCAATTTGAATTTGTATGTATTTTTATGCTTCCCCTTCACATTTCTCACTCTTCAGTACTTCAGTCATTTTCTATGTACTTTTTTCCATTTAGTCGTTTAGTCATTTCCATCCTTTTTCATATCTTTGTATCCATACTTTTGTTTATGGTGGTCACGTTAGTTAAGTTAATGGCTCCTTTGCTTCAGGGGTAGAGAACAGGATTGCATGTCCATCCACATTTTACATTTAGAGCCATCTCCTTCCCTAGGGACCAGGAGCCAGTGGATAAAGGTTAGGACTAAAGAGAAAAAGCTCACACTGATGGCGCACACATATACAATGGAGATTATCTTACTCCAAGGATCCAACTGGGTGTGTACGTGAACACCAATTTGAAGCATGTTCAGAATGAAACATCTCTCTCTTTCAGAATTAAATTTCTACCATCCATCCATCCATCCATCCATCCATCCATCCATCCATCCATCCATCCATCCATCCATCCATCCATCCATCCATCCATCCATCCATCCATCCATCCATCCATCCATCCATCCATCCATCCATCCATCCATCATGCTTATCCCTGCTGGGGTCGTGAGTGGTGCTGTTGCCCATCTCTAGCCGTCAATGGGCAAGAGGCGGGGTACAACCTAGTCAGTTCGCCAATCCATCGCATGGCAACAGAGAAACAAACAGGACAAACAACCATTCACACCTGAGAATAATTTAGAGAAGACAATTAACCTAACAGTCATTTTTTTGCACAGTGGGAGGAAGCAGGAATACCTGGCGAGAACCCACGCATGCACAGGGAGAACATGCAAACTCCATGTAGAACGGGAATCAAACTCGGAAACTTTTAGCTGCAAGCAGCAGTGCTACCCACTGCTACACTGTTCTATCAGATTTGACCAAATCGGATTAGACTCTTCAGTGTTTACGTTAAACATTTTGATCCGATCAGGCCTTCACTCCAATTATTCGTGTCAAATGTAAACGTAGCTACTTTCACATCATGAAAACTTATCTCTAAAAATGTTTAGAGTTAAGATGTACTATTTCATAACCCTGCTCTGGCTTCTACTGTGTTCCCTCCATGATGTGTTCATTCATTAAAGTAAAGTAAACATCACCAAAAAAATACTGAGATTAAATCATACTCAAGTATTTATTTCTCTTGAAGAACTCTTGTTCTTTTTTACTTTAAAAACATTAACCCTTTCAATATTTCAATATTTAAAATTCAAAGTTTAAATTCTGTTAATAAATGACATTGATTTTGAAAAAAATATATTAATATTTGTGATTTTGGCATTAAGGAATGTGGAAAAAGTTCAAAGGATATGAAAACAATGAATGCATTGCATGTTTGCCCGTGCTAACTAGAAATCTATAAACAAAGACTGTTAAAGGTGAAATAAGTGGGTATGATATTTACAAATATGTATAATTTATTTTTTTTGACTTCCCAAAGGAATCTGGATGACAGAATAATTTTGTGAGCTTCAAAAAAATTAAAGGTTGACAACAACATCAACAGCACCTTCAGCTCAAAACTATAAAAGTTTGTTCATGAACATATGTGAATATTTGACAGTTAGAATTCATTACCAAGCATGAGTTAGGAATCACATCTGCTTGTTGAGCAAAGTGTCTGTTTTCTTACTTGACGAGGAAGTAACAAGCTGACTGTGGCCTATGAGTTGTGTATACACCTCCCACACGCCTTCAGGCTCCAGAGGTCCTCGCAGTGTTTGGTCTCTGGCGGCTCCTTGGCTGATTTACTTCCTGCCAGGGACCACAGCGATGCACAAAGGACACTGTCTCTGGAGTCAAAGAACGCAGACAGGCGGGAGGATTCACAGAGTTTATTTTATAAGGTATAAAATATCCAGCATAAAGATGGTACGCTTTATCTCATTTTAAGCTTTGCATGTTACATGTTTTAAAAATAAAGTGCAGAGGAGGGATAACCTATTATTTTCCTTGAGTTAAGAATAATCTGCTGGCTCCATGATAATTACAGCTTTTATATTCAAGATGGCATTTAATGTTCTTTCCACTTTGTGCTATATATACATAGCAGAAACTGCTGCCTAAAATTAACCCTCGGAATATGTCTAACTTGTAATCCTATAATTTTGCAGTAAAATATGTACAACATAAAATACATATATATTTGAGTAGACTAATACTGCATGTATGTATTATTAAGGTTAAAACCTGGTTTTATTTATCCATGTTAATAAAAATCCTAACCATAGATTAAATATTTTCAGTTTGCTCACAAATGTACCATAAAATAAATTAAAGCTCTAATTCACACAACAAACTAAACTAGAAATGAAAAGCTCAACAAAACTGATCCAAGATTATAAGATATTTACATTTCTTTGAGTCATAATAAAACCTATATATCACGCTACAGTTTGACAAATTGTATATCCAGACATAATTCCACATCACTCTTTCCTCACTGTGTAATTTTGCATTAATTAAACCTCACTCAAACAGGGATGCTGCACAGAAAGATTTGTAAATCATTTCAATATTAATATACATCCAAGATGAAGAGTCTGACAGTCTCAAATTTAAGTCAAACTTTTTTCGGTTTCCCATTCAGAGAGATAAAGGCCTTTATAAAACTGTAGGAATACTATAGACAATAACTCTTCTTAACAAAGGTTGATGCTAACAACTTGTGTTTAGGTCAAGGCAATGCTGTACTCAGGTGTTGAACAAAACAACCATACAAGACTGTTTGGAGCAGATGGTCTTACTGTGTATCCAATCAAACAGTAAGGTTTGTTTTATGTTGTGAATGTGACCAGACATAGCGACACGTGTATGCTCTAGCTTCATCAGAGTGCCTTTCACTGGCCAAGTTTGTGTTGCATAGTGAGGTGCGATAAACAGAAGAAAAAACTTTTTCCCCTGTAAAGCTTATGCAACTGCAAGGCATTATCCTGAAATCATGATAAAGTACCAATAAACAAGCTAATGATATGATAAAATCATGTGTTTTCTATAATTGCAAAAGAGCATCCGCTTCTATCTGTCTATCCAGACAGGGGGGGGGGGGGGGGGGGGGGGGGGGTTGGTTGAAAATGTTGAAAACACCTTGGTCAGGTTGCCAGTCCATCACAGCTATCTCATTCCTGTATTATTATTAGAATTTTCCTCCCCTTGATTTCTCAGATCGACGGAGTAAATGTTTTCACACGTTTTGTGGTGACAGGTTTGCATTTGCTGGAATTTTCTCTGCATAAGAAGAAACTGAATCCCTGGAAAATTATTTAGTTAACAACTCAATAATTTGGATCAAAGTCAACAAAATATTGTTGTGAAAAAGCCAACATAATCTATTATTCCTGCTATGATTTGTGCCAGACTGAAAGCATTATGGATTAGGGATAAGAATTTATCCGATTGTTTATAGTAATTGTGATTTTTTTTTAATAAATAATAGAAATGTTATATTAGTTTAGATTTATCTTTGTGACTTTACATAGTAATCCTGGATACTGGCACACCACAAGTAAGACAGTACCTTAGGATTGTTTTTCCACTGTTGATTCCAACCAAACATGGATACAGTAAGCATCAGAATATTTTAAACATCCAGCCTGTAAGGCACCTACTCAGCTATTGTCACACAAAAGACCATAAAGACTTTAAAGATACTTAGCAATACCTTTAAGACTGCTAAATATCGCAATAAGCAGATTAATAAAATATGAGTTGCAATGCTAAAAAACTGAAACTTATGCCTTTAAAAAAAGTATTAAGTAGTTTTTAACTTTGCCTAAATTGTTTGTTTGTATTAATTGGTTGGTGAGGCAGCGGAATTAGCAGAAGGACAAGGACAGATGTGTTGCAGACCAGAATCAAAGGAACATTTTGAACCACCTTCAAAGATTCTAAAGACTGATTAATAAAGACCACCATAAAATAGATGATTCAATACTTTTGAACGGTGCTCTTCTTATCATTTTTCTTTTTTTGTTGCTAAATGATCTCAGATACTGTAGTCATGCTGGATATGTTACATGCACTACATGTAAATCTGTAACTATGGTCTGGTCTGTAAGCTGAGTCAAAGGAAAATAAGATTTTGCTTCATTAATGAGGTATGGAAGAGTAAGAATTGAGACCTTAAACAAAGTACAGCTGAAATAGGATTAACTTAATAAATGCTAGCTTTTAGAAATACACTTTCAGACTGCTAATTGAAATGATAAAAAGGTACTCAAACTATTTGAGTTGTTCCAATAAGGGCAAGCTGAGACTGCATTTTGAAGGAACTAATGCAGTTGAACCCAATTCCAGTTGCCAGTTTAGTTATTCATCCAGCCTGCTTTCCAAAATGCAGCCTCAAGACCATTATTGCACTCTTACAATTGGATGAACCCATGCATTCCATCCCACGCAAGGTTTTCTCCCTGGAGCAGGACATTTTGATCCTTACATATGCATCTGCACAGCCAACCTGTTTGCAGGGGATGGAAAACAGGAGCTGGACCTCATGTCTAATCTTGTTAAAACTGCTAATTAAGACTTTTTTGAAAGCGGTGACCCATAGCACTGGTTCTGGGAGGAATTCATGGCCCTGCAGCCCCACGGCAGATCGGCCTGCTTGATTAAACCAGGCACAAAAAAATCCATCTGGGAATGGAACAAAAAGAGGCTCTGCCAGTGCATCTCTGCCCCAAATGACTCAGTGTCTGTCATCAGGCGCAAACAGAGACACATTGAAAATAGAACCTGTTCAGCCCAAAGGTTTACATCATCTGTGGACTCTTCCTCTCCTTTTGCATATGTTTTCTGTCTTCTTAGTGTGCCAAGAGAATAATCCTTTCGTGACTCTGCAGCTGTTGATTTATACCTCCCTCATCATATACTCTCTGTTTTCCTTAAGA
Source organism: Cyprinodon tularosa (assembly GCF_016077235.1). Taxonomy (NCBI): domain Eukaryota; kingdom Metazoa; phylum Chordata; class Actinopteri; order Cyprinodontiformes; family Cyprinodontidae; genus Cyprinodon; species Cyprinodon tularosa. The sequence goes on from NW_024039597.1 coordinate 63,757, forward strand.
TGGCAAATGGAATGATCTCCTCCACAACATCTGAAATATTTATCACATGATATGTTAGCCCTGGGCTTCACCATGGGCTGTCTTTCAATGCCTCCCAAGAGTGAGGCCTAACCAGGATATCTGGGAAAGAGAAACATCCCCCAGTTTTCAGATGTTACCTAAGATTAATATACTGCTACTTTCAAGGGAGCCTGGCTCTTCTTGTCCACAGGCTAGCACAAGCAACACCGGAAACCTGGAAAACTTGACGGCTTAATGCCAGAAACACCTGTTTGGTGCTTGAAAGCCAATACAGATCTTACATTGAAGGATACATGTAATGTATTCTTTCACTTTGGCCACCTGAGAGCATCTAACGACAAGAGCAGGAAGCTGATATGAAGTGTGCTGCTCAAAGGATTAAGTCATCCCTTATTTCATTTTTTGGAATCTTTTATAGTGGTCTTGACTAATAGTTCTTCAGGACCCCTGAAAGTGGCTCAAAGTCGTTTAAAGAAAAACTCATCCTACCGGTGCTTACATATTAGCACTTATACCCTTTTAGGAACTATTTTAAAATTAAAATGCAACCAGTCACATTGGGGTCTGCTTTGGGCCCCTACCCTGGCCCTAAGCACTCATAGACCTTTCTCAGCAGTCCAACGCAGTTACAGTCAGATTCCCCCCCTTTGTTTTTATAAAGTTACTACCGGCATGAATAGAACTTTTTTACAGTGTTTACAGTGTTTTTAGAATGATATGTGAGCACATTTCTTTCAATCAACTAAATTCAATTAAATTTATTTTTATAGGGCTAATTCACAACAGATCCCATCTCAAGGCTGTTTACGGAGACCGTTCAATCAAACCATACAGAAAGATCTTTTAGATGTTGTCTCTTCAAGAACACACAGTTAATTGCATCAAGTCACTGAGATGCAGAATTTGCTCCACCTAACTGAGCATGTGGTGTCTGTAGATATTCACTTGCATTTTGTCATTGACCCTGCAGCAATCCCTGTCATCAAGAATGTAGTAACAAGAAAGAGGAAAAACTCCCTTTGACAGGTAAAAACCTCCAGCAGAACTAGGCGCAGTGTGAGTGGCCTTGAGCCAAGGCTGGCTAGGGGTTCAAGGAAACAGAAGAAGAGGAACAAAGAAAAACTGATCCACAAAAAAATTTCAATGTAAAAAAAAAAAAGGAAATAGTAAAATATCTCTGTCTAGGAAAGTAACATTTATGCAGTTGAGCTCTGAAGCGGTTTTCATGTCAAAAAGAATAAACAAGATTACCTACAGTTAGTCACAGTAAAAGCTGAGCCTATTGTCACGTCTAAGAGAGACACAGGACTAAACGCTGAAAACAGACCCAACTTTATGATTCACAATGGAAGATGCGAGCAGTCCAGTTGATGTCCTCATTCAGGATAGTGTCAGGCTACTGGAATGGGAAATACAGCAAACATAAAGTTAGGGATTGACATCATATTTAAGAAGAATTGGAGAATAGAAATATAATAAAGCAGAATTTTAAAAAGTGGTCCCTGTGTCCTCAAGCAGCGTAAGCCTATAGCAGCATATGTAACTATAGAGATAGCTTAGGATAATCTGAACCACATTTACTATAAACTTTCTCAAAAAGTAAGGTTTTTGAATCTAGCTTTAAAAGTAGACAGGGTGTCTGCCACACAGACTAAAACAGGTAGTTGTTTCATCAGGGGAGGAGTTTGATAACTAAAAGATCTGCCTCCCATTCTACTTTTGGAAAGTTTAGAAAGCACTAGTAAATCTCCAGATTGAGAGTGAAGCGTTCTTCTTCATTATTTATTGTTTTATATGTGAGAAGTAGAATAAAAAATTCTACCCTGGATTTAATAGGATGCCAATTAAGGAAAGCTAAAATAGAAGAAATATGATTTTTTTTTTTCAGCTAATCCAAACTGGCTGCAACAGTTTTCCCTCTATTGAAAACTCTAGTACTATGGATCAGTGACAGTTAGAAAGAATATGGCAAATGACCTGTACTGTACAAATGACCTGTACTGTACAAATGGCCTGTACAGTATTTAGCACCTCAAGTCAGGGGACTCCAAACTGCTTTACACTGTACTTTGTCATTTACTGATAGTGGTGAGCTAAAATGCGGCCATAGCTGTACTGGGGAACACTGGCAGAAGTGAGGCTACTCTGCAGATGCCTCATCAGGCCCTCTGACCATCATCAATAGGCTATGCAGATGAAGTGTCCAGCCCAAGGATACAACAACTGAGACAAACATAGCTGCCATTTAAAACAGCAACCCTCCACTTTACAGGACAAACTTCTGCATCCCATACCAATGTTTCCCAAATTTAGGAAAATTCAGGATTTTCGTTACTAATAAGTTGATAAATTTGGTCTGGTTCAAATAACTTTATACCCAAATTTGCCTGATAAAAAATGTCTCTTTTTCTCTGCCATATTGCATTTGGAGACTTTTCTTAAAATCTCTGATGCAGCTGGAAAGAAAATCCAAGCAGTATTACGGCCTCCACAGCTGTCGTTTTCACAGCTTCACCCAAAAAGGAAGGCACAAATACTCTGTTTATGAGCATGTCTGTGTGAGGGATTATGCATGACTGTATAAGTAATCAAAGAAATATGCTCCCTCTTTTTTATGGCAGACTTTATAAGCCAAACTTATAATTATTAGTGCCTGTTCTACTGACTCTGTTAGTTTCAGTCATAGGATTAGCTCAGCAACAACTCCCCCATCTTCATCTGAAGTTGTCCTCGGGTCATGGAGACTAAACACACCCTGTCATCACAGAGAGGTGGATGAGTCTTGCTCTACCCATTACTAACCACAGACTCCTGGCTGCACTTGAACTACTCAATGTAAAAATGCTGAGGAGTGATGCAATAATGTTTTCATATTGCTGCTTCTGATTACATCGCTCTGCGGGACAAAACAAAAAAGGAAATACCTGTGCCTGATCTAATTTCCTCTGAAATCCCACCTTTTACCAGAAGTCTCAATACAGGAAGTGATTAATAACTGAAGTACCCAGTGGCCCTCACCAGTTTGGTATTGTTATGACACATTAGTGCTTTAATATGGCCTTATTTACATATGGAGGCGAGAAATGACACAGTGTTGCCTAGGGTTTTGTATTTTGTTTCCATGACAGGAGCCAAGGGTCTGTCTACCAGAATAAGAGGAGCTAAGAAAAAAATCCAGCACTTCACAGACGCAAATGTGTGTCATTTTAAAATTTAGTGCTTACAGCTGTACAAACTGGATTAACTGCTCATTCTCTCTGTAAGCAGTTAGGACTCTTGCATTGCTTAGTAAAAAAAACTTAAATAACCAACAATAGTTTAAGAAACCCTATTGATTAAACTGTAAATCTGGAGCACAGAGGTACACATTTCAGATCAGGCTGCATAGATTGGAGAGGGAATCTGAGTCTATTACTAGCAAGTTAGAAGTTAACTTAATAATTCTTGGTTGTTAAAAAAAATGTAACATTATGGAAAGCTTTTTTAGTCTCTAAGGGATTTTTCAACCTTGGAAGCTCCAGCATGGCTCATCAGCAGTGTATTTTGAGTGACGTGTTTGTTACTCCACCACTTGTCAATTTTGTGGGCTGTTCTGGTCGCTGTCAGTTGTGCGTTGTTTACCTTACCTTTCGACATGTGAGGTGTTTTGGTCACATGTTTCGAAGTGTGAATGGTTGTGAAATTGCCTGGAGGGGAGAGTCATAGCTGACTCTACACACACTGTAGGTGTTGGAGAGGTGACACCTGAGGCCACTTCTCCTGTTAAGGGTTGGTTTTTCGTGTTTTACGTATTGTACATATATATTTTTGCTACCTGTTAAGATAATCACTGTCTTGGCTTTGTAAAGTCTAACCTGACCTATTAATCTGACTTACTAGTACTCTTCCACGCCTTTGTCTCTTCAGTATTCGTTTTATACAGATGACAGTACATCTTGCAACGCTGCACATTACACTTTCATTCGATGGAATTGGTGTTACAGATCCTCGTTTGCTTGATTATATAATGGTGAGATGGCCAAATTTTGATGCAGCAAAGCATCCCAAAACCCTGACACCCCCACCTCCATGCTTTTGTATTGTAATTATGGATTTTTTTTTATGTTATTTAATATCCTATTATTTTAGATTATGTATTTTACATGCATTTTATGTTCAGGGGGTCTTAAAAAAAGATAAGGTTTTAAGCCATTCACTTTCAGGTAAAAATGCTAAAAAGATGTAAATGTAATATTATAATGCTAAAAAAAGACCACTTTACATAGGTAGCCTACATCTAAATGATACAAAAAAGTATGAATTTAAATGTCAAAAATAACAACAATTATTAAAACTTCATCTGTCATAGAATTTGTAAGAAGCAAACAGTCCAAAATTTTGGCTTAAGGTTTGAACAACGTTTTCCCTTGCCAGCAATTTGGCATTCAAACATGTATGTTTCCCAATGGTAATAGTCATTAAAGTGGGAAAAGAGAACTACCTGGCCTCACTGACCAGGCTGGCAAGATTGTTTGGTAATAGTATGACAATTTCTGATATAACTGAAAAAACTTTATGAGCTCAAGACTTTGACAAAAACAATCTATGACAGTCAAGCTTAGATGTGGATTAGATCCCATATGCTATAGTATCCGATGTATAAAAAATGCACGGCTAATGTTTAATTACTTAAAGTTTAAAAACTTTATATTTCATAGAAATGCTTGGAGAAATTATATAGGTCCTACTATGTTAGTAAATGCTTTCAACAAAATGATTATCGGTCAAATAGCTCAAAACAGTATGCAACAATAAGTAGAAGATTAATTGTATATGTCATTGAGTTCCAGAAGTAAATAATCAAATCTCTTTCATCTTCTTGATGTTAAGCTGTGGTGGTGGTTACTGCAGAGATTGTAAGTGTTTGGACCTTCAATCTGTATGGCCTTGATATTGCTTTTTGATGATCAGAAAACCGGTATATGTAACAACAACATAACAGAAAAATGGTGGAGGATATGGAGGTTTTCCTAACATGTTGGGATCTTTTAGTCAGGAAGTCCTCACTTGATTCACTGAGAGGGAAGTTTTATAATTTCACCTTCAGCAGTTTAATGATTCAACTGGCTGGGACTCAAGTAATGCCTAGATAAAATCAACAAACAGTATCCTTAAATATGGTTGGGGTCTTTGGGCACATGAGGATGTGGGCCTTGGCATGCTGTTACACCAGTCTGACTATGCATATCATTATCACCGGTGTCAGGGTTACAAGCCAGTAACCATTTATCCCTGGTAGGGGGACAGTGTGGCTTACTGCAGTAAACAGTTAAAGAAGAATACTACAGCAAGCTTATGGCACCTTCCCTGGTACTTAATCTAGTTCGAATGCATTTATTGGAAACTGAACCTAAGTGAGCAGGAACCTCTGCAGGTGGAGACAACAGTTTGGTGATCACGTCTTTCTGGAAGTGGTTGATAACAAACGTAAGGCACTAACCAGGTCAGTTCCAGCTAGTCAGCTGCCAACGGGACATAGCGGTGGCCGCATGCACGGAGAGATCCAGAAACTGATGCATCGGTGGTCGGATGTCAGGCAGGAGATCGGGACAAAGCAGGTGAATGCAATCCAGAGGGCAAAGCCAAAGCCAGTGATGTGCTCGGTTTTCAGAGCCAGGAGGTCAGAGATTCAGTAAGGTGCCAAGCGAGAATTCAGATTGGAGTCGGGTCACAGTTCCAGGTTCGGCGCACAGACAGGCAGAGATTCAGCGGGAGTCAGAAGACAGGTCGGGCAAACAGATCAGATGGGGACAGGCAGGCTCAGAGGTCAAGAGGCAGAATGGGTCAGGGTAAGGCAGTCAGAACACAGGTACGCTAGAATAATTCTCACCAATGGCTCGAAAGTAATCTGGCACTGATGACTGGTCTGACAGCTGGTTAAATAAAGACTAGTACAGGTGGATCAGATAAACAGAAAATGAGAACTGCGCAGAGCTAAGCAAATGTGTCAGATGAGTAATCAGTCCGAACATCAGTGAGAAGATCATGAAAAAAGGCCGTTATGCAAAGACATCTTTTAAAAAAATCTTTTACAGGAGCTAGTTGTTGAAATTTTAAAGATATCAAGCACATTCAGACATAATAAAAGGCATCCTTATAACATTACTCCATTTTGGCTGCAATCTTGACTGTTGTGGTATACGGGTAATTCTGATGCAAGTGTGTTTCAGATTGGTCTATTTTAGACTGGAGAGTCTTAGCTTTACTTGGCGGATTTACACCCCTTGTAGACAATCAGGTTGGCCAAGCTATGCATAAGCTTGGTCTACTGTTTTCACCCTTCCTTGTTTTAATGCCGACATTTAAAGAAAAAATTATAACTCAGTCCTTATGTTTGTGTAATCAGACTTGAGATAAAATTAGTTGGGATTTTGTTGGGTCACCTGCAAATGCTGTTTTGCAGCTTGTTCATTGCTATGTTAGCATTGATCACATTGGAAATAAACAGTAGCTACAAACACTTGGGTCAGTTCAGTGAGCAGGTAGAAAAGGCTGCATCTTATGGTTGAAATTTCAGCAAATCGGGTTTTTGTTATATTAAAGAACTATTAATTTATTAAATCAAGAGGCTACTCTAGTGTTTTGTGGACACACCAAAGTAACAGGAAATTGAAATGTAAAACAAAGCATTCTTTTTCATTCAAATTGGGGAGAAAACGAATATGAACCACCTGAAACAGTATAATTGACAAGTGTGCAAACAATTACAAACAGAGCAAACCTTGCAGCCATATTTGCTTAAAAATGCTGAGTATGACTTCTGATTATTCTTTATACAGACACTGAAAAAGTTTTTTTTTTTTTTTGGCTGTCACTCTTGCACTATTTTTAAAGTGAGCTTTTTACAATCATTAGACTGTAGTCCATCACTACACTGCACTGCTTTTTGCTGCCGTGTGAATATCAGAGTGAACTTTGGAAGCAGACTGAATATGTAATCTAATTACCTCAGCCAACAGAGGCAATTAATGCTCTGACCTCCAAAGAGAAAAATCATTTACAAAAATAGTAATTTTTTTTGTGCCTACGTGACAGAACTCCACCCTTTTTCATGCTAGTGAAGGATTTATAGTAATCAGCTGAGACAGAAGCAGAGCTTCATGTATAGCCTCTGATATGCTGGAATGTGATCAGTAGAGACACCTTTCTTTGTATTTTTACACCAGCTGAGATGAAATAAGCCAAAGGTGTCCAGTCTTTGAGAAAAACTTGTCAGGCAAAGCCCAAACATGAGTCATTATAAAGAAAAACCCAAAGAGAAGACAGAAATGTTTCCCGAGGAGGGTATATCCTCTCTGACACAAGATCTGAGATCTTAACCTCTCATCAGGACTGCCTCTGGCTGTGCCGGCTTATCTTACTCCCTGGCTTAGTTTTTTTCCTCTAATGACTACCTTTAAAAGGCACTTCCTGTAAGCAATGACATCACAGAGTGCTTAGAAGAAGGGAGGGGACAGGGGAAATGTAGGGAGGAGAGATCACTTTGACATGAAGTCTATTTATGTTTTTGGCGGCACATGGAAACCCACTCAGTTGGGGATACACTGTGTAATTTAAAATAAAAACCGACTAACAAAGTTGTTGAACTAGCTGTCCAGTTTTTACCTTTATTCTGCACAACTCACCAACTCGAATCCTGACTTTTTGCTAAAGTAGATTATAGAGTTCACCTATTTTCTCTTCATTGGTCACATCTTGTCTGCAGGAATTTGAAAAATGCAACTGAAATCATAAAGGGGATTAGTGAGTGTCTGGCCTGTACAAGGGCCAAACAAGTAATGACAAGCCACTTGGGTTTGGACACAGAGGGGGACAAGCTGCAAAGGATTCCCAAACTCAAGAAGAGGAACAGTCTGTTCTTTCTCGTTCTGCACAAACACACCTCTGCTTTTCTGACTCTGTTGAATCCACTTGTTTGTAGCCATTGTGTCACTGTGTTGGCGTAGTGTGCATGCCACTGTTGGGTTTGTTTAGCTCAGCTAGCTTACAGAGTTAATTCAACACAACTTATGGCCTAACAAGGCTAAGTGGAAAGAAATGTTTAGTGTGACAGACTGGGATCGAAGATTGTGTTTATTTCAGGTTAATGAGACTTCTTTTTCTCTGTCAGTACTCTCATGCATCTGTGCTAAGGGATCATCACTGTTGGTGTACTGAAATCAATTCTGGTTGAGCGGGAAAAAAAGAGTAAGATTTAAAAAAACAACAATAACCCCCCCACTTCCTGCAGCTTTGTACTTCTGCCACTGCAGACTCAGGCTTATAATTGTATGTATTTAATTAACACATTTATACAAGGGAAAGTTTGAGAAGCCTAACCTAAGGTTGTCTGAGGCTCTATGCAGGATTCTTCATTAAAAGTCCCTTGTAATTATGCGTTTCTTCAATCATTTGTCACATTCTTGAACCAAGAAACATCCAAGTCTACTTGCAAGTTTAATTTGATACAAAGTATAATCATTAAAAACCATATAGCAGTAACGTCCAATCCACTTTACATGTATTACATCCATGTTCATTACTGAAGTCATTACTGAACTCGCTTATTTGTGAGTTCGAACTATCAGGTAAAAAAAAAAAGGCTAATCCTTGCTCATAAACTGTTTAAATTTGAATGTGAGCTAAGCCCAGACACAATGGAATTATTTAGGTGCCTTTGGTTTGTTTATAAAGTTTAAAATATGATGCAAGCTACACCCAGAGTAAAGAGGTTCTAGTTGCAGACCAAAAAACTGCTGGATTTGCTGATTGATAAGAATTAATTGTCAATCAGACCAGGAGGCTTGTCAACAATGGACTAATCAGACATGTTGATTTGTCCTAAAATGATTTTTTTTCATCTCTGACAACATTGTTTGGATTTTGCACCTACAGTACAAGAACAAATTGCGGACATACATATTTTATTTAAAAAGCATAATAATTTTCACTAAAGTTTTAAACATGAGTACCACAAAGAACCTTATGGCAACAGTCATAATGGTCTGCTGGTGAAAACAAATTATTGGGCTATCATCAAGTTCTGGGACATTCCCAGAGCAATGTTGGCAAAAAAGGACACAAAAAAGAAAAAAAAAGATCAAAAATAGTTTAACATTGGGGAACCTGCAATAGAAACACACCAAGTCCTTAATGGGATCTTGTAAAATTTGGAAGATGGAAAAAGCCCCGGTGTCCACCTCATGAGTAGCAGGACACTACAGTGATCAATGAAAACCACTTGTTTGTCTATTTGTCTAATTTGATTGGATATTACATGCAATCATGAGATTCTGCAGAAACATTTATTTTGTCTAATTTGATTCCATGCATATGCAAGTTTAAAGAATAACTATGATACTAATAAGCCTATTCTAAATAGTTCATCGACTATATTTGTGTCCCTATGCATGTGCTTCAGCGCGATTCTCCAATCAATATTCAACTGACGTGCTATCAGATGACTGGCGCAAAGGATGGACTGCGCCTTTAAGAGAGGCCAGAGGCGGAGCCAGTGCGTCTCCATGGTGTGGCGTTATAAAACGCTTCCCAGCACAACACCAGAGAGATCTAGAAGTGTCAAAGTAAAGCCGGAGCGCCGTCAGCCTGTAGGCGTCCTGTTGATGCACCAGAAATCTGAAGATTTTAACAATTCCACTAAAACCGGAGAAAAATAGCAAATTATTATAAGAAAAGAGGACTGTGCGCGTCAGACAGCGAGGGAGATTAGAGGAGTTATTTAGGTGAGTTTGTAATGTTATATTTCTGTTTGGGGAATAGCCTACTTGATGCAGCCTTATCATCACACTCTTTACCTCTACTTAATTTCATTTTTTTCATGTACTTTTTAACTAAACATACAAAACAAACGAAATTGGCGCAACTTTGAAATCCTACTTCTGACAAATAACTTACAAACAAAATTTATAATCACATGTTTTTTATTATGCCAGTATAATAAAACAAGTGATTATTTGTTAATCGCTTATACCTATTTAAAGAAGCATTTAATTTAGGGGCTGCAGTCTTAGTTCCAGATCCCATCTATAGATAAAAAGGAAATAATACATTGTGTATCATCTCTCTGCTCGGCCTTGCAAAATATCTGCCCAGTGTTGTGACGTGAGTCACCTGGCTGCTACAGGGCTTTTAACCATTATTATCTCAATCCGGTAAAGTGAGGGGGTGTGCGCGCTGTTTGCTTGCAGCACAGGTAGAGCGGGTATGGTTGCTCGGAAACTGCTGCAGGGGTGTCAGGAGCGGGGTGTGAACCGCTGCTTTAAACCTCTGACTTCTACTACCAGCTTTTAAAATCAAAGAGAATAACCGACCTATTATCTGTATTATTATTTATTTGTTAATAAGACTTTGTGGAACTCCTTATGCGTAAAAAGACCCACATGGTCAGAAGGTCAGAATTAATTGACTGAAAGAATTTCTCCTAAGGAAGGGGGGGGGGGGGGGGGGGGGGTACATCTTTTGTTTAATCATGTTGCCTGTAAATGCGCATGTGGTTGGTTGGCTGCCAGAATGGACAGTCTTTGCACCTGTTGCAAGAGGAAGCGCAAGCCTCAGGGGCTTCATTATCGAGGATCATGTTGCTTCCCGTCTCCGCCGAACCGAATCGACAGCTCAGAACATGAGGAGGAGGGAGAGGAAGAGGGGGGCTGGGGATCCTGCATGCGTTGTTGGGCAGTTCGGCTCGTCTTGTTACCCCCCTGTGCTTCCTGTTGTTTTAGAGCTTTGTTTCTCAACAGCTGTCAGGTCAACACATAAATATGAGGCTCATGGAAAACAGGGGTCATCACTCCTTCACAAAGCAAGCCTGCTGTATAAGCAATCTTTGCAACACTTGGACTGGTGTAGGAACATGCACCAGTTGCACATAATAACTTCTATAATGTAAAGGTATTATAACAGAGTCATTAATGGTGCTAATTAAACTGGATTGTTGCACACATGCTTGTTATACAGATGCATAAAATAGGGTTTTCTTGGCTGATTTGATTTTATGTTTTGTTTTAGATGTAATTACGTTTTTTTCCCCTGTATGCTTTAAATTAATTCTCTAAATAATGAAAATAAATTAAATCTGCTGCAAGCCATTTGATAGAGGTATGAATTTCAATAACCTCCCCATTCATTTATCCAATTTCGTTTAGACCTATATTAGATTTATTGATGAGTTTTCAGTGCTAAGGAAAGTAAAATTGGACGATGCCGATTTAGACTGGAGCATCTTTAGAATTTGGATTGATAAACAAACACCCTTAATTAAACTTGAAACTTCCTTACATCACAATATTGCCGGATTTGGAAGGATGTGAGATTTTGAGAACTTCCATATCTGATATTTAAATGTTGTTACAGAAGCATGTAGAAAGCTGTTATTATTTATTAGAAGTGGTACACATAGTTTTGTACAACCTCTACTAGTGAACATTTTTTCTTAGTGTTGAAATCCATTAAATGGAGAAAAAAACATCTCTTGTTATATAAGTGTTGTTAAACGGCAATGGTAGTCGTGGTAGCACCACAATTGGCAAATTCTGCAATTTTTTCCTTAACTGCAAATTGAACATGATCAACTTGGTCAAGTAATTCCTACATCTGATATTTTGCTTTCCCACACAAGCCAAATACACAATGATTAAATAGGAAATATGTTTTCGGCTTCTTGTGACTAGGCTGGGGTTGCATACACATTGAAGCTGTTAGTAAGTAGGTAAATATTATTAATTGCATGTTTTCCATTGGTTATTGTAAACAGAACTTTGATCTTGATTGTGGAAAATCAAATAATATCCCTCCCTGAAGCCATGATCCTCAATGTGAAAGTGGGGGTTTGCAAGACAGACTCAAGTTCACCTTCCAATATAGAACCCCTACATATAAGACCGTATAAAAGTTGCAGGTGCAATATTTCTGTTTGGATTTCTGATGGTACCAATACAGTTTAAACAGCAGATAATTGTTAAACTCAACCTCTATTTACAAATAGGTTTCTTTTGTGTTTGGATGTATATAACAAAGAAAATGGCAATATTATCATCTGGCATTGGTACTAATAGTTATAAAAAAACAAAATATTTTAATCTAAACATCTGAAATAATTAGTCATATCAAATTGTCTTCCTGACCATCAATATGCAACGAACTTTGTGGAATGTCATTCAAAACTCCAAGATCCAACTTCCATAACAAATCAAATGTATAATTGTCGTCATTTGCTTTTGCTGGAAGGTCCCCCAAATCAGATTTTGTTTAGGAACTCATACAACCTGTCTGAAGAAGAGAAGGTTGTGTTGTTTTGGTAAAATATTGCAAAAAAAAAAAAGTTAAGTTAAAAATTATCTATTGTTTATACATGATATGCTGAAATTGTAAAGAAACTACAAAAATCCAACAGCCATTCTGAGCACAACTCAACTTAAACAGTGACATATGTAAATATGGTTTCTTCGTCACACAAAAGCTGGATCAAGTTTTGCTCCCAGCGCACAAAATTGACCCCAGAAATATCAATATGCTTCAAGGTTTCCACCCCTCTGAATATTGTATCCATTGTGTGCTGAGGCCTCACACATACTTGACGACACATGCATTCAGGTCACTAGGAGTTCTTGCAACATCGAGCCAATACGCAGTAACAGGAGGAGCCCCTTATAGCTTCCTATTCAGGAGGAGCAGGATTGCAGCACTGGACCATGAACAGTCAAGTTTTAAAATAAACTAGAACCATTGTGAAGCGCAGAAAAGAAAATTGAAAGTTGGCACTTACTCTCAAAGCCACTAACTATCAGTCAAACATGGAGAAGAGACGGTGAATAAAAAAAGAGGTTTAATTAAATCTATAAACACATACTACATTAGCATAAAACTGTCATAGAACTAATTTTCACTTGAAAAATATACAACAAAATCAATCAAGACTACCTCCACAGTTTCCAGATCTTAACGTAAACCTTTGATTCTTGTGTAAAGGTAACAAGTATTGCAGATGTTATGTTGCCTGAATTGATTATTTGGTTCCCAGAAGATTTCCTGAACTCCCAGTAGTACCTCCGCAAGCCATTAGTGAAGACTCCTGGTCTAGCTGTTTCCTTTTACCCCTTCTTTTTCCTCAGTTTTTATTTTCTAACCATCTTGCTCTTTGTGTTTTTTAGGTAGAGCGGAGAGGCAAGGGCAGCCAGCCGGGTGATCAAAGTGTTTCCTGGCTTTAATGCGATCCGACTGTGCCTGGAGCATGTCCACAGTGGGCTTGACTGCCCAGGAGATCTCTTTTCCCATAGAATACCCCTTCCTCCAGGGCAGAAATTGTCACAGCATGGCTGGATCCAAGCCCTCCTGGAGCTACCGCCATGAACCCACAGACAAGTGAGTGTTCAGCTCCAAAAGTCCATTGTGGGGCTTAGGTATTCTGACAAAATATGTTTAAGTGAAACTGTTTAGCTTGGTCTCATATTTATTGTGAACAAAAAGATGTATATCTGTGTCCTTAGAAATTCTGAGCATCTAACATTCATCATGTTTTGTCTAACAGTTTCTACTTCAGCATGGACACACATATAGACCGAGGTTACCAAAGTCAGCAAAGAGGGTCACCTCAAAGTCATAAGAGTAAGTGCACATTTTTTTTAATGTTTTAAATGTTTTCCTTTTGTGATTTCTTTTTTTTTCTTTTGAAAACACATTCCATTTTTTTGACATTCACTGACATTGACACATTTTATCTTCAAGTCTTGTGACACTGATTCATTGATTTCTGTGCTGTGTCTTTTCTTTGGTAGAGTCTAATAGCAGTCCTAAGTCTCAAAGATTACTTCCAAAGAAATCCCGACCCTCCCATCTGTCCTTGTCCAGTAGTGCAGAACCATCCACCCCAAGTCCTGCAGATGATGACCAGGTGGTTCCCTCATTTAAGAGGCTGTCCTTCTATGAGAGCAGCCCACCTTCAACGCCAGATAGATATTCAAAGCCCCTGCCGCCCATCCCACCACAAACGGACATCTCCGCTGAGCAGGCTATGGACAGTGAGGTGGAGTTTTTTACTAGAACGGATGACAGTTGTCGCCTTGTGTCCAATGAAGAGCAGTATTCCAAACCTTCTTTTCGATATGGACTCTCTAGCAGAAGGAGCTTGAGGGACCCCGGAAAAATAAACTATGGTTATAACGACGGACCTTTAGGACCACAAACTCAGCAGCAGCCCCAACCCCAGCACCACCAGACACATCCCCCGCATGAAGTGCGACAACAGCAGCGACAAGAGCCACCAAAGCATGTGGTCTGTCCAACACAGCAAGACAAAGCTCAAAGGAAGTTGCGACGTTCTCACTCTGGCCCGGCAGGATCTTTACACAAACCCTCACTGCTGCGCCTTTGTCAAAAGCGTTACACCAATGGCACAGGTAAATCGGAGGTGCCACCGCCAATCCCACCCCGCAATACCAAGACCGGGGACATGCGCCGCTGGTCAGCAGAGGTCTCGTCTGGGGCTTACAGTGATGAGGACAAACCACCCAAGTTGCCCCCAAGGGCCAGAGGCATCTCCCGAACACCAAGCCCATCCAGCATCCCCACATATGCAAACGGGATCATGCCCCCCACCCAGAGTTTTGCACCAGACCCAAAGTACGTCAGCGGGCGTTGTTTTCACAGACAGAACAGCGAGGGTTCTCCATGCATCCTCCCTGTCATGGTGGATGGGGAGACAAGCCACACACATTACTACCTTATGCCTCAGAGGTCTGTGTTTGCAGATTCAGATTGTGACTGCCACACCAAGAGGAAAGTAGATTTTGTTTAATTTGAGAGGTTCTGATTGAAGTAGTAGAGGGACTGTACCACTTCACAAAACAATGAAAGAAGACGCTAACAACCGTCTAACTGCTGCTTTTTACTGTTTTCTTTTTTTTTTTTGGCTAAATACCCACACGTATTCTAAACTCACAGGGTATGTGTGTACTGTATGTAGTTACTGTTAATGTTGAACAGCTATCACAACTAAGATGCGTCATTGGACTAAAGATTGTGATCAAAAGCATTGTAGAGCTTATTTTTGATATGATCTTATTTCATAACATTCATTACTGTATTGTGTTTTTTTTTGTTTTAGCTGTGGTTAATGATGTGGTACAATCCGATGGTGCAAGCGGGCCTTGCACCTGATGTGCACAGTGTTTTGTGTTTAGAATGGTGGGGATGTTTTTTTTTTTTTATGTAATGCACATCGGGCTTTCTGTGATGCTGCTTTTGTATCTTGCAAGGGACAAAAGGTCAGTAAATGTAAACCATGTAACACTTAATATATGAAGTCTAAACCCAAGCCCAGTGAACTTTTTTTTATTGAAATGAAGGATCCTAGCCAGCAGTGTGATGTTGTATTGCAACATTTCTGAAATGTAGTTCCAGTTCTGCTTGAGCCATGTTTTCTCCACATGGCAATTTGTTTCTGGTAGCTATTCTTGTTTCCAAAGGAATCTTTGGTGCAGCTTATATGGAGAAGTTGTCTGTTGATGAGAGCGTTTGTGTTTGTGCATGTGATATACAGTAGTTTAGAGGTGAACCTTCTGCAATATGTAGAGAATTCTCAATGCATCCTGTTACTGTGTGCTATTTTCTTTCCACGCACAAGTTCATTTACTTTCAGTCTGTTTCCAGGTCTGATTTCCTGCACAGCAATTGTGCTTGCTATACTCACAGAAATTTCCTTGAACTCTTAAAGTAACCAATAGTTGCTTCTATTTGTGTACAGATATCTTTTTTTCCAAGTTCTCTGTCAGAAAATCAACAGAAAGACCCCCCCAAGTGATATTCAATTTGGCCTCTGCACTTCTAAAACATAACGAAAGTTCCAGGTACTGTTTGTCTGTTAGCACTTCTGCAACTTATGTTCAAACTTCCTGAACATGCCCATTTTAATGTTTGAATGCTTAAATTAGAAATTGATATATTGTATTTCGGCTGTATTTTAGATTTTGGGCAACAAATCCAAAAACAACTTCTCATCATTCTCAAATCTGACTATCAAGGCAAGATGAGCTCAGGGTTACTTATGGTTCAAGTTGTGAAAAAGTATTACCAAATGTTTCTATTCATTTAATGTTTCCTCTAAAGTTGTCCAAAGAGATGTGGTAGAAAGCTCAATGTATGACTTAGTTCTAACCGGATATCCATAAATGGGGTTTTGAATCAGGCAGGTTGAAAATCAGATAAGTCAGTCCAACCAGTTTATACAGATGCATTGCAGAGACAGCACAGGGTTTACCCTCCTGTCTGCTTGACACAGACTTTCCTGTTCTGCACATGCATTCCTAACCTTATGTGGTTGCAGTGGGTGTGGCCTTAAAGACTTTGGCTGCTGGCAGCCAGGAAGAACGTATGAGTTTTATTGTCGTAGATTATTCACCAAGCACCCGGATGTTGTGAAAATTGTAGCGCATGCATAGAAGTAACCCCTTCAGTATCAAACATGGTGTTCAGATTTTTGGAAATATAACCTCTGAGGTCAGTCAGTCATTGAAGTCTACTCTTCCTTCCTTTCTCCATCCTCTTCTTTCTCACAGGCTTTGCCATCCACAATGTTGCTTTTTGACCTAAAAATCTGAGATGTTTACATCACACACTATTTAATCTTAAGGTATTCGTTTGTCTTATGAGAAATAATGAAACTAAATGAAGACTAGTATATCAAGAAATAACTTCTCTGCTGTGGTTGAAATGAAATGCACTGGGAGAGTTTAGTATGCTTTGTACAGTATTTAAAAATTCCATTTGTTATTTTGAATAGCGAAGTCTTTTAAAAGAAAGCCAAAATAAAATGACTTATTTATGAGGTTGCTTCAGTCTTGTTTCTTGAATCTGAATGAACTCAGCTCCTTTCAGCTGTTTGGCCTGTTTTATCACCCACACGCCCTCATGCTGTGCTTTATTGTTATTGGCCTCTATCCAGAGAAAGAAGAGCGACAGGTGTACAATCTTCCTCTTCCTGGTTAAAATGCAATTTCCTCCTTGCGTGACTGCTTAGGTTCTCTCTATCACCCAGCCTTGCAAACAAAAGTCTTTTTTTTTTCAATCCACTTAACATTGTTTTTTTTTGTTTTTTTTCTTGTGTAGAGTACAGGTGGCTGACACATGGAGGTCAAATTTCCCCTAACTAAGCAGCAAATCAGCTGCTGTTATATTATACCCATTAAAACCTCTCAGCCAAGCTATAATTTGTGGTTCTGCAGATTAAGTGTTGGTTTATTTATCTATCTTTTAACAAAGGATGGGAGCTTAATCCGTTCAGGTAATGCACAAACCCTTTCTCTTGCTTCACTCAGGCAACATGCTAGGCGACAGCATGAGCACCCACAATGAAAACCAAAGAAGCAAAGACTATGCGTTTGAAACATTAGCTATGTTGGAAATAGGCAGAGTTTATTATGAACTTCTGAATACTCAGGAAGAGGATTTTGGACCACAAAAAAAAGGATGTAAGGGATTTTGTGTGATTTATTTTCTGTCTTATTTTAAGAGGATGAGGGATATTTCTCTAATTAGTTAAGCGGGACAATCTATTTATGTTCGCTTTCTTTTTCCTTATTTCAAGCACAAAAATTTGTCATAACTTCTCTTTCACCACTAAGTTGTTTTACTTTAATTCAATGCCGTTAAGTGAATTTAGTTTAGGCATAACATTTTTATTCTAACCTTAACGTTCTTACTAATTGTCAGACAGGTGAAGCTTGTTCTCTAGATAAAAACTATTATAAATATGATTAAAACCTCGGTTATTGTTTCCCACCCTCTACTGGCTAGCTAAGAAAAGGCACATTATGTTTTTTGAGAAAAATATATCGATATGCAACTGAATGTAAATCATATGAACAGAGGTTGTTTAATACGGTATATAAATCTATACTAATATAGATTTATATAAAATTGATACATGTCAAATGTTACTTCGGGTTTTTATGTAACAAACAAACCCCAACAACTTTGAATTTGTTTTTTTTTTAGAATATTTCAATGATGCATAAAAACATATCTTCAATATAAAAATGTCAGCCTTCCTTAAAACTTTGTCCAAACAATGTTATTTATATACTTGAGACTTGCTTTGCATGATTTACTGCATCAGTCAGTAAGGTTGAGGTGTTAGAGCAGCTGAGCTGCCTCAGTAGCAGCTTTCAGCACATTAATAAAGTGTTTTTCAACTGAATTCAACATTCCAACCCCTTTTCTGCTTAGTCCAAATAAGACACTCCTGACATTGTCTGTGGTTCAGGAGTGGCTTTACAAAAGTATTGCAATAGTTGCAGCAAATGTCTGTGTATGCTGTCCTTTTTATGTGGAACAGACTTTTTCCTTCCACACAACCTTCCACACCGTAGATATCCTTGGACACAGCATTTCGTTAACAGCTAATAGGAATGGCTCACTGTCACTGCTGGATAACTGGGATTTGGATGTCACATTTCATTATAACATATTCAGATTGTTCAAAGAAACTGAATGTTGGTTATTTTTTTTACCTGTTAGCTCGATCCCTCTGCATGGATTTTGCATGTGTGTTAAAACACACATACTTACCTAAATACTTCACCTTTCTACCATAGTTCAAAAATACTAAAGTTAGGAAATTTAACTTTACTAAAATGGCTCATATTTTTGGATGAGTATATAAATATTAGTCCTCTGCATCTGTGTGCCGGCTTGTTATACTTTAGTGATCTGTTCATGGTGTACCTTTTACCAAAAGAATGTATGGATGATTAGCTGAAAGCCATATTCATCCTGGTTAGCAGAAATTAAACACCCCTCTGAGTCCAATTAAT
The DNA here is from genome assembly GCF_016077235.1 of Cyprinodon tularosa. Classification (NCBI taxonomy): domain Eukaryota; kingdom Metazoa; phylum Chordata; class Actinopteri; order Cyprinodontiformes; family Cyprinodontidae; genus Cyprinodon; species Cyprinodon tularosa. The sequence goes on from NW_024039597.1 coordinate 82,620, forward strand.
ATTTATTGCGCACTGTAAAGAAAAAGGCCTTTTTTTATTTAATAAGGTTTTACCTATATAGAAATGATAAAAGACATTCAAAGCAAAAACAATGTTGCTACAGCAGCAATTTATTTTAACAATTTAAAGGTGATAATGAACAACACATAATTTACCAAGCGCATATATTCAAGAATAAAGAGTTTATCTGATAAGATAAAACTATTTATAAGGGCTCCCACTTTGTTTCAATTATTTCTGAGACCATCATTACAACATGTATTCAGAAAAAGAAAATAATATGTTCAAACTAATTTTCTCGAAGATACTTTGAATAAAACATCCAAAAACAATAAGCAGAGCCTATTAGGACTCTTGCAGATAAGATTTTACCTGTGAAGTACATTGCCACAAATCTTAAATATAAGGAGGCCTGTCTTTTTGTTTGGATGCATTTTTCTTGTAATTTGCTCTGAATTTAGCCAACCTGAGGTTCTGCTTGGTAAATGTATTCTTAGGTTTAAAAAAAGGTTGATACATAGTTTATGGCCGCTAGATGGAGACAAAGATCATTTATGTTTTCATTCAGACTCTTACGTCCAAACTGTATTGTCAAATGGTTCTTCCTTAGATAAAGAGAGCGATTATTACATTATACTGTAAGATATTCTTATTAAAATCACAGTTGCTTTACACACGGATCACTTTTAAAACAATAGTTTAAATATATCCTTTAAAATCCTAAATGCATAAATATTCTCAGCTCTCATCTTTTCCCTTTTGATAGTTAAAGTTCTTAGTAAAAACATACCCGCCATCTAGTGGCAGGAGGCTGATACAGCCATTAAGGAGTTTTAGTGGGAATTTATTGTTGATTAAAATATGAATGTACAACTAATTATAATCAGATCATTAGCTTAAAAAGGGGGAAAAAATATACATTTAAAACAAGTGTCTAAGCTGTTATATAAGACGTTTACTTTTTACCTAGACACTTGATTGGACTGATTCATGGACAAACATCCACCCCAAGAAAAAGGATTATACTTTTATTCACATTCACATAAAAGCTAGAGAATAGACTATTTGTGGATTTTAAAACATCCTCAAAATACTAGGATGCAATATAAGGAATATAACCCTAAGTGAAAGACCAGACAGATTTTTTAAAATGCACTGTTCTATTTATAGCTACAGTTTGTGCTGTATTTTGTCAGAGTGAATTGGAAAAATCTCACTCAGTGATAAACTGGTCAGGATACATTGCTCCTCTTCTCAAACCCAACGCATATTTTGGCAACAGTTTGTCCGGCTCTTTTCAATTAATCTTTTATAAATAACAGTCCTTGCTTTTTCTCAAAAACACACCATCATAAAATTACTCTACATGTATATTCACATCCTGGGAAGCTAAATTTAAGATCTTTTTGAACAGATTAGGCCAAACAGGATTTATTGGATTGCTTGTCTCATTATAAGACTGCAACAAAAAATAAAAAATCTTAGGTCTACTATAGCTCTCAATGAGTAAAATCTGTCATATCTTAAAGGCCCTACGGTCCCATAACCTTCAGTTTGAGCAGCCAGCTCACAGACTCCAGGCTTACCTCTGGATTATAGATTATCTGAAAGTAGAATGAGAGCAGAGGATTTTGTTATCGGGCTCCTCTCGTGTAGAACCGACTGCCAGCAATGAGTTCACAAAGCGGACACACTTTCTACATTTAGGCCTGGGGTTTACTGTGGCGACCTCAAAGCACCCATTTAGTTATAAGCCTTGGCTGCTGAGAAACCTCCCATTATTGCTGTCAGTAGCTGTTTGGCTCTGATATTTTTCTAGCATCCACTGACTAACAAAATTAAACAGTCTGTTTTTTTTTAGCAGATGTTGTCCTGTTAAAAGACAATTCACATTTGCACTGTTAGCCTCCACTGTTGCATACTGAGAAATAAATATTGAATATGAGGGTCAATATTTAAACAATTAAGATCTAAAGGTAACTGGTGATAATCAGCATAAGTTTTATACTTATCTTGGATATTTACACAGAGGATCAAAGCGATAGATATGGACTCATAATACAATTTGAACTTGAAATAGTTGTTTGTTTTTGTCCAGAGATGCTCTGAATGATGTCTGCACCGTCGTGCTTCACAGCTGGTGCAGAAGCTAAATCTCTTTTGTGTATAGTGAATCTTTTCTCCATCATTTTGGTTTGCCATTAAGGTAACTTTAAAGTTTTAATCAAACTTGAATGTGTCAGTTGTGGTGCATGGGTTTCTAAACTGGCCGTCTGCATGTTAATTAATGTTAAATTAGAACTAAACTGAATTTATTGTTAACAGTAGGACTGATTTTGCAGGAGAAAAGGGGGAAATGTCCCCAGCACTTTTTTTTAAAAGTCAGTTTTGGTCCCCCACACTTTTTAGTGTCCAAAGACAATATTACGCTACAGTGCGCAGACATTCGTTAAGCACTAGTACCAAGCTGAAGCCCACTTCCCTTAGTTTAGCCCACCCACAAGCTCCTGATTGGCCCTCCGTCTTTTCTTAGGTTATTGAGATGAATAGCAGAGATGCAAGAGAAAATAGAGGAAACAAACATGGAAGAACTACTGCAAAAAACATGCTGAACTTCTATACCATAAGTACTGAGTAATAATCATGAATTATTCTCTCTGAACAGCTTTCCCTTCATCTTCATAAAAAAAAATTGGTCTGCACCATTATAAGTAGAAGAGTGTTTTAAGGTAGGGTCTAAGTCTTGAAAATGAGCTTCTCAGCTTCAAGGGGTCTTAGAATTTTTTTTCAGCCTTCCTAAAGCAGAGTTTAATCACCAGAAATGGGATAAAATCATGCTGCATCTGCTCCAGTGTGACATTATAAAAATATGCACCACCCAAGGGGAGAGCTGGCACTGAGGTGAAGGCAACTGTCTTTCCTCCGGTTAGAAAAATAGCTCAACAATACCCTGTAGTGCAAAAGCCACTACTTTATCACAAGCTTTGTTAGGAGGAAATAAGCATGATATACAGAAGGTCCTTCAAAATTAGTTTAACCTTTAATGCATTTAAGCAATAAACACATTCTCAAGCATTTTATCCATACTAATGGATGTAGCATCAACTGGTAAAATACAAAAAAATAGGATATCTGTAATTTTAATGATATCTCAGATCTACGTTCTACTAAAATGGTCTTAGATTTAAGTTCAAATCAGACACCAGACACTGAGGAGGTTCCTGGAGTGACGGCACTTCTCATGATTCAAACACGACCCTTCTCTTTTTATTACACTCTTTTATTCTACTCTTGAACTGTTTTTATATGAAGCCACATAAATGGTACATTTGATTACAGTCAATTTTTGAAAAAAATACCAAAATTCAAAACTTTTTAAAAACCGATTGATTAATCAAACATATATTTTCTTTTCCTGATAAATATACTCAGTTTTTTCTGTGATGTATTGGAGTTTTTGTTGTTGTTTTTTTTTACATTTTAAAGAAACACCTTTCAGCACCAACACCAAACAGCATTCATGTTTTTTTAATCACACAAACAAAATGTTAATAATTCAGAGCATATCTTTGAGTATACATGTGGGAACAATGTAAGCAATTTATTGCATTGGATTTTCTTATCTTATAGGGTATTCAAAAATATAACAATGTTGTTATTTGAATAGATAAATATAGATACATAGGAATACAGAGCAAATAAGAATACCTGCAAAGCTGTTTCATATTTTCTAAAAACCGTGTAGGGTGTAAGATCCCTGTAAATCAAAGTCCCGATTCCCTGGAAATGAAAACATTTAATTTCTTAGTAATCGAAATTTAGAATATGCTGATGAACATGACAGAAAATAGAATTACAGTTCTTACGTCTGTTGGAGAAATCAAAGAAATCTTCATTAAAAGGTAGTGATATGTCGATTGACTGTCTTTTCCTGGAAAAGAAGACAAAAATGTTGTTTTCTCTTAATAATTAAATATTACAAACAAAGATATTACCAGTTTGTAATATTACGCTAATTAACGATAATAACCCACCAAAATCCTCCATTACGCCACCTCACAATGGTGATAATGGTGATCAAAAGCAGGAGTGCAATAGCCAGAGATCCAAACAGTGCACCATAGAAACCTGGACCTCTGCGGAAGGACTCACATCTTGTACCATAGTATTGTTCGAAACTGTTTTGATAGCACCTGAGGTAAAGAGTACATAGAATAACGACTGTGTTATGATAAGGATATCAAGAAGGGGTGTTGCTAGATGGGATGGGCCATACAACCCCTACAATGTGATGGTTGTTGTGGACATAATTCAACACCACTGTAACAAGCAGTTCCCCTCTAAGCTAGAGTATGGCAGCAGTGATACTATAAAGTGGAATGTCCCAACTAAATAATATCTTAAATGTTAGTGAATCAAAGGTCCCATATTATGCAGAATTCACATTATAAACATTTTGTAACACTCATATATGTGCTGAAGCCTGTGTATGAGATTCACAAATTGAAAAAAAACCCTTTAACCTCCCTCATTGCCTCTTTCCACCTTTTAGCCAATGTGTGCTCAAATTGATCTGTTTGAAAAACATTCCCTTTATGATTTGCTGTCCAGAACACTCTGTAGCAGCCCATCAGTCCCTGCCTGGTCACCCCTAGAAAATTGTCTAGCTACACGACTGGTTTAATCTTAAACAGGTGACAAACATATGTTGTAGTTTACCTGCACACGGGTCCTTTATTGATGTCATTAAAACAATCTCCACGTTGTTGGCAGTAATCATGATTAGTTTTGCAGGGTCCAACGCACTGCCATACACCTCTAATGATCTCAGCAGTGTAATTTTTAAAATGGGAGCAGTCGACAAAAGGCTCCAGGTGTTCAATGTCTGGTTCATAGAAAAATTTACATGAATTTCGTTTTAATATGGGAATGAAACAATAGAATTGACACCATGTTCAGAGAAAACCTACCTGTGATCATTGGCGGGTGCAAGCTGAGTCCATTAAATGACACATTGGTACTGAAAACCTGATAAACATTGTCAAGGTTTTTTGTGTCATTGAAGATATCAGTCAGCACATCCTCAAGCCGGGTATTGAGAAACCTTATATGTGTGTCATTGTTTTGATAGCTGTACATCACCACACTCTCTGAGATAACGCTTCCATTTCTGTTATAAAGCAATTATAAAGATGTTATTTGAAAGAGTCACGAACTCTGCATTTAGATTTAATAGCAATATATATATATATTTTAAGCAGGAATCTTTGATGAAACATACGTTAATTTTATAACTTGGACAGCTTCAAAGGATTCGGGGTCCGCTCTTTTGCAAAGTGCTTCCAGCTGAATGACATAAGATACGATTTATCTTTTTAAATAATGATTAACAAACCTAAAATTGCCTGCAGTTATTTTGTCAAACACCAGAAAGTTATTTAACAATGCAATATTTAGCGATAAAAATGGAATGAAATAAAATAAAATCTCTACCTCTGGTTGTAATTTCTTTATAAACTCTAATGCATCATTTGAATTTATATCCTTATACGCATCCTGATAATCAATGTAAATTTCCAACGTAATATTTGCATTTCGAGTTGGCAGAGCTCCTGTAGATTAAAAAGAAAAGAGATTGTTATAAATTTCCTGATACATCACAATAATCAAGGTAGAAAAAAAAAGAAAAGTTTAATAAGTCTTTTTGTTTTTGTGTGTCATCTTTGTAGAAAATTTTGGCCTTCCTGCAAGAAACTTCTTCAACTAAACGTGTTGGCATTGCAGAGTATCCATTCCACGTCCACTCTCCACTGCAGCCACTCTACTGTAGTTAATCAGAGCAGTTCCAGAAGGTACGCCGTGGAGCTTCCCTGAAGCGTCCCAGAAGCTTTGGTCACTAGACACATTTCTAAATTCCACAGCTAGTCTATGTTTCATGCTTGAAACCTCAACTTCATGTCAATCGGGAGTAGAGCGGATCATTCAGACAGAACATCAGTTTGCTAAAAAACTAAGCATATTTTAAAGTTAAACTCTGGATGTGCAGACTGTGGATGGCATTTTACTCTGAAACATCAAAACAACATTACCTGTGACTCCAGAACAGAGCCACGGGATAATCTCACTTCATACGGCACCATAGATAAAATTGTTTATTATGGTGGCAGAAAAGCACTCAATTTTTTATGCACAACTCATGTGTTTTATAAAGATAACCCCAAAAAGGAAGAGGCACAGGCTAAAAGGTAAGTTGGCCAGATAAAGAGCAGGCATGCATTACAGGGATTGTACTGTCCAAATAACCACTTTATTGTTTTATGTAAAGCGTACATGTATACTACTACTGTGTGATAATGAAATCCTTGCTCTTTGCTCTAAAATGCTCCAGGGGTGATTCCGTGATGCATACTGTCTGCAGAGCTTAGGAATCAGTGGAATACCTGGGGTACGACCTTAGATCTCAGTGCTTCACTTGCCTGTATGGAGATCATACAGGCAAGTTAAAGGCCACACATATTACATCTAAGTTGGATTAGCCGGTAGTGTTCTTTTCCACATTAATTTTGTGTGTGACTCCAAATCTAGACCTCCATTGGTTAATTCCATTGATGATTATTGTGTGATTTTGTTGTCAACACCTTCAACTATACAGACAAAGTATTGTGTGAGAATATTTGCTTCATTCAGATCCAAGATGGTTTATTAGGGGGTTCCCCTTGTTTTTTTTCAGCAGTGTAACAACATAATATTGTATATCAACATTACATGTGTGTGAGTATAAATCATCTCACCAATGTGAGGAGTTGTTTCATTGGCTCCATGAGAGCAGACATCTCCAAAGACAAAGTCTTGACATATGCACTGGCAATCCCCGAGAGTCATATTAAAGAAGCACTCCCCCCCATTGCACTGACAGTCTTTACAATGAGGAGTTGTAGCAACTGTTGAGAAGAGTTCAGAAGGAAAAGATGGCTTATCAACAATTGTTGCAGAGTTTAAACTGAGGAAATCTGATGTTACTATATTAATGGAAAATTGTTATGTTGGTGAAGATGTTTCAAGACTCAGACTTGATTGTTCGGCTATTTTTACTTAAACTCTAGAAGAAGGAGCAAATTGGGTCATAGTATATGTTCTGGAATCTGTAAAAGTAGATTTCACTGTGGTGGTAGTTATAGAATCTGTAATAAAAGACCATTTGTCATTAAAGATATGTTAAGACTATCAAAAATATCAAAATTTAAAGGTGTTGATCTGATAAAATTTGTACCAGCTGCATGATTTAAAAATAAAACAAATATAAATTCTTAGACACTTCTTCAGAAAACAGTAGTTTGTGCTCTTAAACTATTTGTAACTTAATTTGTAGTTGACTCTGTTGATTGTAACGCTTGTGTAGGGGGCAAAGGTGGCTATTGATGTAAAATGCATTTCTGTCAGGGAGGAGTCATTTGGAAATGTTACTGTACCTCCTGATGACACTGTAGATCTTACAGGTGAGTCTGGTGAAGTTGATAAAGCAATCTGAGTTATTGAAGGTTGCATTGTTATGGACTGATCACTGATGCTTGTTGGTGTTGGTTTCTCTGTGGTAGGTGGGGCTGATGTTTCGCTAGAAGTCAACGTCTTGAAAACCCCTGTACTTGAGAATGAAATTGTTCTTGGTGTGCTTAACCCAGTTGTGTCTTTATCTGTGGTTGACTCTGTTGACATTAATGTTCCTGTTTGTGAAAAGGTTGAAATAGATGTCGACAAATCAGTTACAAATGTTGCTTTACTGTCTGATGGGCCTGTACTTGTTACAGTTTTGTCAGCTGTTTCTGCTGCAGTTGGCTCACTAGAAGACAATGTTCCAACAGTTTTTTCTGTTATAACAGAGGTAGAGTCTGTAATATAATCTGTGTTTGTCACCGATGGATCAGGACTGCTCCGCATATCTAAATTTGTTGTACTTGTGGTTTTAGTTGTATCTGAGATGTGACTTGAGGTTGATTGAGAATCTTGGGTATTGGCAGGAGAGACAGTTGGATTTGAAGTTTGGAAATCCACTGTATTTGAAGAGGAAACTGTTGTTGGTGTGCTTAACCCATTTGTGATATTGTTTGTTGTTGACTCTGTTGACAATATTGTTTCTGTGTGTGGAAAGGTTGAAGAAGGTGTAGATTGCATCTCTGTTAGGGATGAATCAGTTGCAAATGTTGCTTTACTTTCTGATGGGCCTGTGCTTGGTGCAGTTGTGTCAGCTGTTTCTGCTGCAGTTGGCTCAGTAGAAGACAATGTTCCAGCAGTTTTCTCTGTCGTAACCGAAGAAGAGTTTGTGATATAGGGTGTGTTTGTCACAGATGGGTTAGGGCTACTCAGCGTGTCTAAATTTGTTGTACTTCTGGTCTCAGTTGTATTTGAGATGTGACTTGAGGTTGATTGAGAATCTTGGGTACTGGCAGAAGAGACAGTTGGATTTGAAGTCTGGAAATCCACTGTATTTGAAGAGGAAACTGTTGTTGGTGTGCTTAACCCATTTGTGACATTGTTTGTTGTTGACTCTGTTGACAATATTGTTTCTGTGTGTGGAAAGGTTGAAGAAGGTGTAGATTGCATCTCTGTTAGGGATGAATCAGGTGCAAATGTTGCTTTACTGTCTGATGGGCCTGTACTTGCTACAGTTGCGGCAGCTGTTTGTGCTGCAGTTGGCTCAGTAGAAGAGAATGTTGCAGCAGTTTTCTCTGTCGTAACCGAAGAAGAGTTTGTGATATAGGGTGTGTTTGTCACAGAAGGGTTAGGGCTACTCAACATGTCTAAATTTGTTGTACTTCTGGTCTCAGTTGTATTTGAGATATGACTTGAGGTTGATTGAGAATCTTGGGTATTGGCAGGAGAAACAGTTGGATTTGAAGTCTGGAAATCCACTGTATTTGAAGAGGAAACTGTTGTTGGTGTGCTTAAACCATTTGTGATATTGTTTGTTGTTGACTCTGTTGACAATATTGTTTCTGTGTGTGGAAAGGTTGAAGAAGGTGTAGATTGCATCTCTGTTAGGGATGAATCAGTTGCAAATGTTGCTTTACTTTCTGATGGGCCTGTACTTGGTGCAGTTGTGTCAGCTGTTTCTGCTGCAGTTGGCTCAGTAGAAGACAATGTTCCAGCAGTTTTCTCTGTCGTAACCGAAGAAGAGTTTGTGATATAGGGTGTGTTTGTCACAGATGGGTTAGGGCTACTCAGCGTGTCTAAATTTGTTGTACTTCTGGTCTCAGTTGTATTTGAGATGTGACTTGAGGTTGATTGAGAATCTTGGGTACTGGCAGAAGAGACAGTTGGATCTGAAGTCTGGAAATGCACTGTACTGGAAGAGGAATTTGATGTTGGTGTACTTAACCCATTTGTGACATTGTTTGTTGTTGACTCTGTTGACAATATTGTTTCTGTGTGTGGAAAGGTTGAAGTAGATGTAGATTGCATCTCTGTTAGGGATGAATCAGTTGCAAATGTTGCTTTACTTTCTGATGGGCCTGTACTTGGTGCAGTTGTGTCAGCTGTTTCTGCTGCAGTTGGCTCAGTAGAAGACAATGTTCCAGCCGTTTTCTCTGTCGTAACCGAAGAAGAGTTTGTGATATAGGGTGTGTTTGTCACAGATGGGTTAGGGCTATTCAACGGGTCTAAATTTGTTGTACTTCTGGCCGCAGTTGTATTTGAGATGTGACTTGAGGTTGATTGAGAATCTTGGGTAGTGGCAGGAGAGACAGTTGGATTTGAAGTCTGGAACTCCACTGTATTTGAAGAGGAATCTGTTATTGGTGTACTTAACCCATTTGTGACATTGTTTGTTGTTGACTCTGTTGACAATACTGTTTCTGTGTGTGAAAAGCTTGAAGAAGATGTAGATTGCATCTCTGTTGGGGATGAATCAGTTGCAAATGTTGCTTTACTTTCTGATGCGCCTGTACTTGGTACAGTTGCGTCAGCTGTTTGTGCTGCAGTTGGCTCAGTAGAAGACAGTGTTCCAGCAGTTTTCTCTGTCGTAAACGAAGAAGAGTTTGTGATATAGGGTGTGTTTGTCACAGATGGGTAAGGGCTACTCAACATGTCTAAATTTGTTGTACTTCTGGTCTCAGTTGTATTTGAGATGTGACTTGAGGTTGATTGAGAATCTTGGGTAGTGGCAGGAGAGACAGTTGGATTTGAAGTCTGAAAATCCACTGTATTTGAAGAGGAAACTGTTGTTGGTGTGCTTAAACCATTTGTGACATTGTTTGTTGTTGACTCTGTTGACAATATTGTTTCTGTGTGTGGAAAGGTTGAAGAAGGTGTAGATTGCATCTCTGTTAGGGATGAATCAGGTGCAAATGTTGCTTTACTGTCTGATGGGCCTGTACTTGCTACAGTTGCGGCAGCTGTTTGTGCTGCAGTTGGCTCAGTAGAAGAGAATGTTGCAGCAGTTTTCTCTGTCGTAACCGAAGAAGAGTTTGTGATATAGGGTGTGTTTGTCACAGAAGGGTTAGGGCTACTCAACATGTCTAAATTTGTTGTACTTCTGGTCTCAGTTGTATTTGAGATATGACTTGAGGTTGATTGAGAATCTTGGGTATTGGCAGGAGAAACAGTTGGATTTGAAGTCTGGAAATCCACTGTATTTGAAGAGGAAACTGTTGTTGGTGTGCTTAAACCATTTGTGACATTATTTGTTGTTGACTCTGTTGACAATATTGTTTCTGTGTGTGGAAAGGTTGAAGAAGGTGTAGATTGCATCTCTGTTAGGGATGAATCAGTTGCAAATGTTGCTTTACTTTCTGATGGGCCTGTACTTGGTGCAGTTGTGTCAGCTGTTTCTGCTGCAGTTGGCTCAGTAGAAGACAATGTTCCAGCAGTTTTCTCTGTCGTAACCGAAGAAGAGTTTGTGATATAGGGTGTGTTTGTCACAGATGGGTTAGGGCTACTCAGCGTGTCTAAATTTGTTGTACTTCTGGTCTCAGTTGTATTTGAGATGTGACTTGAGGTTGATTGAGAATCTTGGGTACTGGCAGAAGAGACAGTTGGATCTGAAGTCTGGAAATGCACTGTACTGGAAGAGGAATTTGATGTTGGTGTACTTAACCCATTTGTGACATTGTTTGTTGTTGACTCTGTTGACAATATTGTTTCTGTGTGTGTAAAGGTTGAAGAAGATGTAGATTGCATCTCTGTTGGGGATGAATCAGTTGCAAATGTTGCTTTAATTTCTGATGCGCCTGTACTTGGTACAGTTGCGTCAGGTGTTTTTGCTGCAGTTGGCTCAGTAGAAGACAATGTTCCAGCAGTTTTCTCTGTCGTAACCGAAGAAGAGTTTGTGATATAGGTTGTGTTTGTCACAGATGGGTAAGGGCTACTCAACATGTCTAAATTTGTTGTACTTCTGGTCTCAGTTGTATTTGAGATGTGACTTGAGGTTGATTGAGAATCTTGGGTAGTGGCAGGAGAGACAGTTGGATTTGAAGTCTGAAAATCCACTGTATTTGAAGAGGAAACTGTTGTTGGTGTGCTTAAACCATTTGTGACATTGTTTGTTGTTGACTCTGTTGACAATATTGTTTCTGTGTGTGGAAAGGTTGAAGAAGGTGTAGATTGCATCTCTGTTAGGGATGAATCAGGTGCAAATGTTGCTTTACTTTCTGATGGGCCTGTACTTGCTACAGTTGCGGCAGCTGTTTGTGCTGCAGTTGGCTCAGTAGAAGAGAATGTTGCAGCAGTTTTCTCTGTCGTAACCGAAGAAGAGTTTGTGATATAGGGTGTGTTTGTCACAGAAGGGTTAGGGCTACTCAACATGTCTAAATTTGTTGTACTTCTGGTCTCAGTTGTATTTGAGATATGACTTGAGGTTGATTGAGAATCTTGGGTATTGGCAGGAGAAACAGTTGGATTTGAAGTCTGGAAATCCACTGTATTTGAAGAGGAAACTGTTGTTGGTGTGCTTAAACCATTTGTGACATTATTTGTTGTTGACTCTGTTGACAATATTGTTTCTGTGTGTGGAAAGGTTGAAGAAGGTGTAGATTGCATCTCTGTTAGGGATGAATCAGTTGCAAATGTTGCTTTACTTTCTGATGGGCCTGTACTTGGTGCAGTTGTGTCAGCTGTTTCTGCTGCAGTTGGCTCAGTAGAAGACAATGTTCCAGCAGTTTTCTCTGTCGTAACCGAAGAAGAGTTTGTGATATAGGGTGTGTTTGTCACAGATGGGTTAGGGCTACTCAGCGTGTCTAAATTTGTTGTACTTCTGGTCTCAGTTGTATTTGAGATGTGACTTGAGGTTGATTGAGAATCTTGGGTACTGGCAGAAGAGACAGTTGGATCTGAAGTCTGGAAATGCACTGTACTGGAAGAGGAATTTGATGTTGGTGTACTTAACCCATTTGTGACATTGTTTGTTGTTGACTCTGTTGACAATATTGTTTCTGTGTGTGTAAAGGTTGAAGAAGATGTAGATTGCATCTCTGTTGGGGATGAATCAGTTGCAAATGTTGCTTTAATTTCTGATGCGCCTGTACTTGGTACAGTTGCGTCAGGTGTTTTTGCTGCAGTTGGCTCAGTAGAAGACAATGTTCCAGCAGTTTTCTCTGTCGTAACCGAAGAAGAGTTTGTGATATAGGTTGTGTTTGTCACAGATGGGTTAGGGCTATTCAACGTGTCTAAATTTGTTGTACTTATGGCCTCAGTTGTATTTGAGATGTGACTTGAGGTTGATTGAGAATCTTGGGTAGTGGCAGGAGAGACAGTTGGATTTGAAGTCTGAAAATCCACTGTATTTGAAGAGGAAACTGTTGTTGGTGTGCTTAAACCATTTGTGACATTGTTTGTTGTTGACTCTGTTGACAATATTGTTTTTGTGTGTGGAAAGGTTGAAGAAGGTGTAGATTGCATCTCTGTTAGGGATGAATCAGTTGCAAATGTTGCTTTACTTTCTGATGGGCCTGTACTTGGTGCAGTTGTGTCAGCTGTTTCTGCTGCAGTTGGCTCAGTAGAAGACAATGTTCCAGCAGTTTTCTCTGTCGTAACCGAAGAAGAGTTTGTGATATAGGGTGTGTTTGTCACAGATGGGTAAGGGCTACTCAACATGTCTAAATTTGTTGTACTTATGGCCTCATTTGTATTTGAGATGTGACTTGAGGTTGATTGAGAATCTTGGGTACTGGCAGGAGAGACAGTTGGATCTGAAGTCTGGAAATGCACTGTACTGGAAGAGGAATTTGATGTTGGTGTACTTAACCCATTTGTGACATTGTTTGTTGTTGACTCTGTTGACAATATTGTTTCTGTGTGTGGAAAGGTTGAAGTAGATGTAGATGGCATCTCTGTTAGGGATGAATCAGTTGCAAACGTTGCTTTACTTTCTGATGGGCCTGTACTTGTTACAGTTGCGTCAGGTGTTTTTGCTGCAGTTGGCTCAGTAGAAGACAATGTTCCAGCAGTTTTCTCTGTCGTAACCGAAGAAGAGTTTATGATATAGGTTGTGCTTGTCACAGATGGGTTAGGGCTATTCAACGTGTCTAAATTTGTTGTACTTATGGCCTCAGTTGTATTTGAGATGTGACTTGAGGTTGATTGAGAATCTTGGGTAGTGGCAGGAGAGAAAGTTGGATTTAAAGTCTGGAAATCCACTGTACTTGAAGAGGAATCTGTTGTTGGTGTGCTTAACACATTTGTGACATTGTTAGTTGTTGACTCTGTTGACAATATTGTTTCTGTGTGTGGAAAGGTTGAAGAAGGTGTAGATTGCATCTCTGTTAGGGATGAATCAGTTGCAAATGTTGCTTTACTGTCTGATAGGCCTGTACTTGGTACAGTTGCGTCAGCTGTTTTTGCTGCAGTTGGCTCAGTAGAAGACAATGTTCCAGCAGTTTTCTCTGTTGTAACCGAAGAAGAGTTTGTGATATAGGGTGTGTTTGTCAAAGATGGGTTAGGGCTACTCAACATGTCTAAATTTGTTGTACTTCTGGTCTCAGTTGTATTTGAGACGTGACTTGAGGTTGATTGAGAATCTTGGGTATTGGCAGGAGAAACAGTTGGATTTGAAGTCTGGAAATCCACTGTATTTGAAGAGGAATCTGTTGTTGGTGTACTTAACCCATTTGTGACATTGTTTGTTGTTGACTCTGTTGACAATATTGTTTCTGTGTGTGGAAAGGTTGAAGAAGGTGTAGATTGCATCTCTGTTAGGGATGAATCAGTTGCAAATGTTGCTTTACTGTCTGATAGGCCTGTACTTGGTACAGTTGCGTCGGCTGTTTTTGCTGCAGTTGGCTCAGTAGAAGACAATGTTCCAGCAGTTTTCTCTGTTGTAACCGAAGAAGAGTTTGTGATATAGGGTGTGTTTGTCACAGATGGGTTAGGGCTACTCAACATGTCTAAATTTGTTGTACTTCTGGTCTCAGTTGTATTTGAGACGTGACTTGAGGTTGATTGAGAATCTTGGGTATTGGCAGGAGAAACAGTTGGATTTGAAGTCTGGAAATCCACTGTATTTGAAGAGGAATCTGTTATTGGTGTACTTAACCCATTTGTGACATTGTTTGTTGTTGACTCTGTTGACAATATTGTTTCTGTGTGTGGAAAGGTTGAAGAACGTGTAGATTGCATCTCTGTTAGGGATGAATCAGTTGCAAATGTTGCTTTACTTTCTGATGGGCCTGTACTTGGTGCAGTTGTGTCAGCTGTTTCTGCTGCAGTTGGCTCAGTAGAAGACAATGTTCCAGCAGTTTTCTCTGTCGTAACCGAAGAAGAGTTTGTGATATAGGGTGTGCTTGTCACAGATGGGTTAGGGCTATTCAACGTGTCTAAATTTGTTGTACTTATGGCCTCATTTGTATTTGAGATGTGACTTGAGGTTGATTGAGAATCTTGGGTACTGGCAGGAGAGACAGTTGGATCTGAAGTCTGGAAATGCACTGTACTGGAAGAGGAATTTGATGTTGGTGTACTTAACCCATTTGTGACATTGTTTGTTGTTGACTCTGTTGACAATATTGTTTCTGTGTGTGGAAAGGTTGAAGAAGATGTAGATTGCATCTCTGTTGGGGATGAATCAGTTGCAAATGTTGCTTTACTTTCTGATGCGCCTGTACTTGGTACAGTTGCGTCAGCTGTTTGTGCTGCAGTTGGCTCAGTAGAAGACAGTGTTCCAGCAGTTTTCTCTGTCGTAAACGAAGAAGAGTTTGTGATATAGGGTGTGTTTGTCACAGATGGGTAAGGGCTACTCAACATGTCTAAATTTGTTGTACTTCTGGTCTCAGTTGTATTTGAGATGTGACTTGAGGTTGATTGAGAATCTTGGGTAGTGGCAGGAGAGACAGTTGGATTTGAAGTCTGAAAATCCACTGTATTTGAAGAGGAAACTGTTGTTGGTGTGCTTAAACCATTTGTGACATTGTTTGTTGTTGACTCTGTTGACAATATTGTTTCTGTGTGTGGAAAGGTTGAAGAAGGTGTAGATTGCATCTCTGTTAGGGATGAATCAGTTGCAAATGTTGCTTTACTTTCTGATGGGCCTGTACTTGGTGCAGTTGTGTCAGCTGTTTCTGCTGCAGTTGGCTCAGTAGAAGACAATGTTCCAGCAGTTTTCTCTGTCGTAACCGAAGAAGAGTTTGTGATATAGGTTGTGTTTGTCACAGATGGGTAAGGGCTACTCAACATGTCTAAATTTGTTGTACTTATGGCCTCATTTGTATTTGAGATGTGACTTGAGGTTGATTGAGAATCTTGGGTACTGGCAGGAGAGACAGTTGGATCTGAAGTCTGGAAATGCACTGTACTGGAAGAGGAATTTGATGTTGGTGTACTTAACCCATTTGTGACATTGTTTGTTGTTGACTCTGTTGACAATATTGTTTCTGTGTGTGGAAAGGTTGAAGTAGATGTAGATGGCATCTCTGTTAGGGATGAATCAGTTGCAAACGTTGCTTTACTTTCTGATGGGCCTGTACTTGTTACAGTTGCGTCAGGTGTTTTTGCTGCAGTTGGCTCAGTAGAAGACAATGTTCCAGCAGTTTTCTCTGTCGTAACCGAAGAAGAGTTTGTGATATAGGTTGTGCTTGTCACAGATGGGTTAGGGCTATTCAACGTGTCTAAATTTGTTGTACTTATGGCCTCAGTTGTATTTGAGATGTGACTTGAGGTTGATTGAGAATCTTGGGTAGTGGCAGGAGAGAAAGTTGGATTTAAAGTCTGGAAATCCACTGTACTTGAAGAGGAATCTGTTGTTGGTGTGCTTAACACATTTGTGACATTGTTAGTTGTTGACTCTGTTGACAATATTGTTTCTGTGTGTGGAAAGGTTGAAGAAGGTGTAGATTGCATCTCTGTTAGGGATGAATCAGTTGCAAATGTTGCTTTACTGTCTGATAGGCCTGTACTTGGTACAGTTGCGTCAGCTGTTTTTGCTGCAGTTGGCTCAGTAGAAGACAATGTTCCAGCAGTTTTCTCTGTTGTAACCGAAGAAGAGTTTGTGATATAGGGTGTGTTTGTCACAGATGGGTTAGGGCTACTCAACATGTCTAAATTTGTTGTACTTCTGGTCTCAGTTGTATTTGAGACGTGACTTGAGGTTGATTGAGAATCTTGGGTATTGGCAGGAGAAACAGTTGGATTTGAAGTCTGGAAATCCACTGTATTTGAAGAGGAATCTGTTGTTGGTGTACTTAACCCATTTGTGACATTGTTTGTTGTTGACTCTGTTGACAATATTGTTTCTGTGTGTGGAAAGGTTGAAGAAGGTGTAGATTGCATCTCTGTTAGGGATGAATCAGTTGCAAATGTTGCTTTACTGTCTGATAGGCCTGTACTTGGTACAGTTGCGTCGGCTGTTTTTGCTGCAGTTGGCTCAGTAGAAGACAATGTTCCAGCAGTTTTCTCTGTTGTAACCGAAGAAGAGTTTGTGATATAGGGTGTGTTTGTCACAGATGGGTTAGGGCTACTCAACATGTCTAAATTTGTTGTACTTCTGGTCTCAGTTGTATTTGAGACGTGACTTGAGGTTGATTGAGAATCTTGGGTATTGGCAGGAGAAACAGTTGGATTTGAAGTCTGGAAATCCACTGTATTTGAAGAGGAATCTGTTATTGGTGTACTTAACCCATTTGTGACATTGTTTGTTGTTGACTCTGTTGACAATATTGTTTCTGTGTGTGGAAAGGTTGAAGAACGTGTAGATTGCATCTCTGTTAGGGATGAATCAGTTGCAAATGTTGCTTTACTTTCTGATGGGCCTGTACTTGGTGCAGTTGTGTCAGCTGTTTCTGCTGCAGTTGGCTCAGTAGAAGACAATGTTCCAGCCGTTTTCTCTGTCGTAACCGAAGAAGAGTTTGTGATATAGGGTGTGTTTGTCACAGATGGGTTAGGGCTATTCAACGGGTCTAAATTTGTTGTACTTCTGGCCGCAGTTGTATTTGAGATGTGACTTGAGGTTGATTGAGAATCTTGGGTACTGGCAGGAGAGACAGTTGGATCTGAAGTCTGGAAATGCACTGTACTGGAAGAGGAAACTGTTGATGTTGTGCTTAACCCAGTTAAAACTTCATTTGGGGTTGACTCTGACATTAATGCTCCTTTATGTGGAAAGGTTGACGTAGATGTAGAGCTCATCTCTGTTCTGAGGGATGACATTTTTGTTCCAGTGCTGGAATTTTTCATGACTTTTTTTCCTTCTTTGTCCAGAGGCAAGGCATTCATGTTATTTATATGAATCGTATTAATTTTCTGCTGTCTAATTTGCAAAACTTCCTGAATCCCTTCATCCGTGTCAGTGAAATGTGGCGTCGGCATTACTTCTTCAGAAGGATTTTTCCTTCCATTTTTGAGTTCTGGTAAATCAACAAGAAAACAGAAAATTAGGTTGAATGTAAGATTCATGTTCAGATTAAATATTTTCCAAAATCTACAACAAAAAAGCAATTGTTTGATTGGAAAAATCTAATGCCGGTCTCAAGGCTACCACAGAGAACTCTGAGGTCATGTCATCTGTATTTTTTTCATTTATATTTTGCTTAAAATGTAATATTAATTAAAAATAAATTACACTTAAACTGAATGTAGGGCGATGATCAAGGTCTCCCACGAAACTGCAAGGTTTTTTTATATTTGAAGAGCAAAGATTAACATGAATACATGCACTATCACTATGGTACATGCCACACACAGGCTACAGACAACATTAGTCAGTTCGTCCTTAATGGCAGTCACTGAAACAGGACCAAATCGAGCTATAAATTTAGATGAGAGAAGTTTAAGGTGTTGATAACGGGGAAAAAAACCTGCATTTTAAGGAGAAAATATTTTTCAGCCCAGCAAACTTCTCATAAAGCAAGGAAACATCAAACCAATGTTTAATTAACTCCGTCAGTAAAGTTCGTCAGTTGATTTCAAGCAATGGAATCAACATTCAATATGCAATAGATGTTAGCGACCTCTTGAACTCAAAATGAAATTAATATTTATTGCTGATTTTTCAGTTTACACATGCGTGCACATGCGCGACAGAGAATTATTCCCATTGAATTTTAGCAACAGTGTAAAATCATATTTGATTATACTGTTATTCCCAGGATGTTGAAACGGCCATACACGACTGAAGTTCCCGGGATGTTGAGAGAAAAAGCCTGTATATCTAAAATCATTTTACTCAATATTAATGCAAAATAAGTTACTTTAGTAGTAAAAAAAAAAAACATGTGTTAGGGAGTTTAAATTTGGTTACATTTTGTTTTCATGTTAAAATCAATGAAAACATTGACGATGCTTTATGTTGAAACATAATTAATAAAGATTAATAAAAGCTAAGAGTATGCCCATCTGACAGTGTATGCTGTTCTGATAGAACACCTGTTCTGTTGATGAAGCATAATGCAGCAAGATGTCACAGAGCACATTGTGCGGGACAGTAAGTCCTGCGCAGAAACAAAATAAAACATCCTCTTAATTTTCAAAATAAATATTTTCTGTGGTAACTTGCCCTAACTTCAAGGGTCTCCATAATGGCTCCTATATTCATTTATTTTATATAATTTCTTAAATTTGCATTTTTTATATTGTTTATTTAATATTTATTATTCATCCTGTTTATCGCTGCTCTGGAACCTGCAAAACAGATTTCATTTCATGTTAATATGATGAAATGAAAACAGGATAGGGAGAAAAATGCCAAGTCAAACCAAGTTTTGGGCCTAGCAGCAAGAGGAGCAGTGAACAGAGAGATAGATGGAGAGCAGGTGCTTGAAAAGGAAGATACTGTGCCAGAACTGTATGTGTTTTAAAAGTCAAATGTTTATTGCATGGTACTTGAAGTATTGTGTAAGAATATGTTGGCTTTCCAGAACAGGAGTGAACAGATTAGGCATGGTTAGGCTATCAACATAATAATGCAAGAGGGTCTGGGTGTCTATGTTAAACACTGAAGTAAATATTAGGCATCTTATTTCAATTATGCTTTAATATCTTTTGTGACACATGACTTAGACTTAGACAACTTTTATTGTCATTTTTTATACACAGAGTGCATAAAAAACAAACTTTCGTTTTGTCCAGCTTTCATGACATTTCCATTTCTTAAACTGCAGTAGTGATAAAATGTAAACAGTGTGGAAGAAAAAACATGGTGCAAAAAATGCATTGATATGGAAGTTCAGAGCAATAAATATATATGGTGCAATTATGCAGTGTTTTGGTTTGGTGTTGTCAGTGTGATGCAATGTCTGTGACATGATGTAGAGTTTTCTCAACAGATCAGCTGTCTGATGGCTGTGGTGTATCTGAATACTGTGCATCAAGGGTTAATGCTTTACGCAGGTTACGTACAGGGAGTACTGTAGACCAATAGGATTGTGTGTGTGGGATCACGGGGGTGTGGGACGCCTTACGTCTGAGGAAGTTGGTTGTTCAATAAAGCTTTGGAGTAACATCAAGACACAGTTGGTCCGCGCTGATTTATTCTCTTAAAAATAGGAGATACGACAATGGCAGTGGGGAAAAAGCTGTTTCAGAATCTGCTGGACCTGCATCAAATGTTGCAAAACTCTTCCCAGAGGGCAGCATGAAGAACAGTCCATGGTGGGGATGTGAGGGTTCATTGACAATGTTACAGGCCGCGACTCGCAGTGCTGAGATGAAATGTCTTTTTTTGAGGGAAAAGGGGACTCTTCTCTGCTGTTCTCACTACTCTTCTCCCCTTCTTCCAGTCTACGACGCTGCAGTCTCCACACCACACAGTGAGACAGCTAGTCAGACTGCCCTCTATGGTGCCTATGTAGAAGGTTCTGAGGATGGGTGGGGGCAGGTGGGCTCTCCTCATTCTCCACAGGAAGTACATGCGCTTTTGTGCCCTTTTAATGAGGTGTTAAAACTGTCTGTGAGGACACCAGCCAGCTGACCTGCACTCTCCTTGTATATCTGCCTAGGTATGTTATCGGGGTTCGGGGCCTTTCTTGGGTTGACTGTCCTCAGAGTTTTCCTCACTTCAGCTATTTACTGGTTCCTGTTCCTAGTGTGGAAAAGCTTTAACGACTGGAGTGCTGTTTAGTGCCTCAAACCTACCAAAGAAGTTGTTTAGTTCATTTAGGAAGTCAGCATTAGGTGCATCTACTGGGGAGGAGGTTGTGTTGTAGTTTGGCGTCATGGAAAAGATGATGAATCTTCCAGCTGTGGCTCTGCTTCGCTGATCTAATTGCACGCTTCAACATGGCACATGCTTTCCTCAGTGCCTCTGTATCACCAGACTTGAAAACTGAGTTCCATGCTTTTAGTGATTTCCAAACCTTCCCATTCATCCAGGGTTGTTGGTTTGCCCAGTTGGTGATGTTCTTTGTGATGCTGACATCACAGGAAGAATGTGAGGAGGGTGGTGAGGACAGCGGAAGGAATCATTGGGGCTCCTCTTCCCTCCATTAAGGACATTTCATCACAGCGCTGTGTGTCCCGAGCCCGTAATATCATCAAAGACCCCTCACACCCCCACCATGGACTGTTCTCCCTGCTGCCCTCTGGAAAGAGGTTCCGCAGCATCCGCTGCAGATCCACCAGGTTGTGCAACAGCTTCTTCCCCACTGCCATCAGACTGTTGAACCTTTGATCCACAATCCGAACTCTGCACCTATTGCACATTATCGGGCATCAAATGCTGCTGAACTTTTAACTTTTAGCCCTTTAAATTGTTCATCTCATTGTATTTTTCAATAACGCATTTTTTGCACAAATGCCATTTTGCACTGAACCACTGCAACTTGCACACTGTCTCTTATCCTCTGCACTGTTCACACTTTGACCACTGCTGCACTTTTTGTATTTTTCTATAACTCGTGCCATTGTGAAATATCAATGCAACGTTCATAAGCTGTATGTAACGCAATTTCGTTCTGTATGCACCCTGTGCATACAAAATGACAAATAAAGAAGTCTAAGTCTAAGTCTAAGTCTAAGTCTTCAATGCATTTGTTGACGTAGGCTGACACGGTCATGGCATCTATTTTGTTGTCATAGGTTGGTGCAGCTTTGAACATGTTCCAGTCAGAGCATTAAAAACAATCTTGGAGATTCACCATGGCCCCCTCAGACCACACTCTGGTTTGCTGTGGTTTATTTCTAACCACTTTGACAGAAGCTTCAAAAGAAAGATGATATAAAGATCAAGTTTAAAAGTTTATAAAGCCAGAAATGTCTGGTAGGGAAGAGGAACAGAGAAATGCACTGACTAGTCATAATGATGGTGCTTTTGCTGCTTAAGACTATGAATATAGCCAGATTTAAATAATGGATTTAGTGTGTGGAGGTGGCGCAGTGGTTAGTGTGCACAAACGTGTACGGAGGCTTTAGTCCTCGCTGCGGGTGACTTGATTCGAATCCGACCTGTGGTCCAGTTCGCCTACTGTCAGAAAAACGAGCCACTAGAGCAGTAAAAACTCAAAGAGTGGAACAGTACTAGAGCTGAGACTGAGGACATTTAACGAGTGCACAAGTACACATATTGAGAAACAGCCTAAGTTTTTTAAACCTGAAATCAGGGAAACTCAGAGTTTTCCGTTTCACAAACAGAACTTAAAGGAGAACACCGTTTTTTTTTTTTACATTGGCCCCTTGATTTTATATTATTATTATATTCAACAACAGTACCGTAAAAGTGGTTATGAATTCTAGGACGCTGAGGCCTTTGCCTTTCTTCAGCAGTCTATGGGTGAAAGTCATCTTTTTTAATTTTGGGAGGAAGCTGGAGTACCTGGAGAGAACCCACATAATAACAGTAACAGTGATGATTTGGGTCACTGTGACAGGGTTCTTTGGCCTCCAAGAATCCAGGCTCAGTCGGGTTACCGGCAAGGGGGGATTTACCATTAGGCAATACTAGGCAGTTGCCTAGGGCCCAAAGTTCCTGGGGGCCCCATAAAACTCTGTTTCCATGTATGGTTAATACAACTAATCCTTATTTGTGCACATTAATTATGTTTTTGATAAAAATCCTTTGGCTAAAATGCCATCAGAACACTGATAAATAGAGAGGAAAAAGGGACAAGAAGAGAGGGACAAAACCTAGAACAAATAATGGATGTCTATTCTATTAACATTTCTCTATCTGCAGAATGGGTCTGTTTTATGGGTTTTCTTCTCAGGGGGCCCCGTGCCTGTCTTTGCCTAGGGCCCCAAATTTCCTAAATCCGCCCCTGGTTACTGGTGTTGGTGATTTATTGTGCTCAAAAACTCAAAACAGGGTGCAAAAGAAACTAAACATGTACAAGATCCTCTGGGCCTCAGCCTCCCTCCAGTTACCAGCAATGTAACAAAGAAACAGAAAACAAAAATTGCCGCTTTTCTTCCCACAGCCCTCATTAAATAGTTTAAGCCCCTCCCCTCAGGCTCTCTTATTTCTGATTTCTTCTCATAAATCAGTTTTGTCCATATATCACCTCCACAAATAATTGATATCCAAAAACAAATAATTTTTACAACTTAATTATTTTACACAGATTCATTGACTTATTCAATTACACCAAACTGGGTTTGAAACCAGCAAAGACGCAGCCAGACTGAAGATGACAACTCCCCATAGCATAAACACGTACACCCCCACACCCCCCACACACACACACACGGCTAACCCCACTGAAATATTAAGTGTGCACCCTCAATATGCCAGTAGGTAACCAGGACAGCTTGTGTGTTTTAAGTTAATGGACCGCTACTGTAGGGCTCAGCGCGAGTGTATTAGTCCTCACAAACACAGTATAACAGGAATGTGTGTGTGGCGCGCAAAGTTAGAGGATGTGGATTCGTCACAGTCACAATAACCATGACATGAAATTTTCATATCCTACAACAGGGATGTTCTTCTGGCAAACGGGTAGATAAATAAGGATCTCACCGAATTTGGTGGAAGCTGCATCTCGTTCGTTACATTCGCCATCTTCCCTCTAATTGTCTGCACCTGCGCTTGGGTTCAGAAGCCTGTTAAAGCGCAGTATTTTCAGCGCCCCAATACCATAAAGTTCTGTTTTGTTAATTTTGGGTCCAAAACAGAGAAGTTAAGCATTAAGGCTACTTAAGCTACTAAAATGAGTTTTACTTCTTCATACCCCTTTTCAGACAACATAAATGAATCAATACTCAAACATGAATAATCAATGTCAGATCTCAAGATATACACTGACAAGTTTATTAAAAATGATGTTTATTTGCTTAGCTTGTATTTATGTGGTAAATAAATTTAATTAATTTCAAACTTAAAAATGTAATTAATGTTTGACCTGTAACCAATTGCTTTTTAGTGTGTACATGGTTGTTTGTTTGAAATATTTTTAGAAATTGATTTATCTATTATTATTATTATTTTCAGTATTTGTTAATCGTCTGAAATAAATTCCTTTCATTCATTCATTCATTCATTGACTCATTCATTCAAATGTCTTTTTTTCTTATGGACAAATACAGAATTTGGCTCAGGTTCAATAAGAAAAGTGATAAAAACAACGCCCTAGGAATTTCACTTCCTCAATCACTGAATGGAGTGTATTTTACTTATCTCTCGAACATTTATTCTCTGTGTAATGTTATTGCACACACCATTTACTTTCTCAAATGATTAACAAAATATGCTGCCCCTTTTGCCTCCAGGTGTTTCATTGTTTTTGTATACAGTGAGACATCCAGTGACATTCAGATTCTAAAAACATGTAAGTCCCTTGGTGTTCACTTTGGTGCCTACCAACAACAAATTGGCATGACATCACAGAACTGATAAAGAAAGATCAGATGTGTCTCTAACTGCTAAGGACCCTATGGTCTTTAGGAATGCTGGGAGGTCTCCTGTACAAGCATTTTGTCTCTTTTAGGGTATCAGCTATCGTCTACACTATGGCATGGTATGTTAGAGCGGTAGTGGGCCTATATAGCATGGAGGGGATATTTAGTTAAGCTCATCAGGAAGACAGTATTTTGTCTTATACTGTAAATTTGAACAATTTCTTATTTTTACTCTCTTAAAATTGTACCTATAAAACTGAATGATTAAGCTTGCCTGTGACTTTATGGTGCTGCGCCTGAATTTCACTACTGATAGACAATAAAGTACAAAAACTGGTTAATAGTTCAAATGTAATCTTGTTTAAACAGAGATAATCAAAGGAAACTACAGACTTACCTCCTTTATGAGTGGTCATTGCAGTGCCTACAATTAGCACAATCAAAACCAAGGTCAGAATAATAAGTAGGATAAAAAAACTCCTCTTGTTCCAGGATTCCACAGAAAGCATTTTCTTCATTTTTTTTCTAAATTTAAATGATGCCTTGAAAGAGAACACCTTCCAATACACAGAGAGAATAAATAGAAGGTGGACAGAAAACCAAAGATCTTTTTGACCAATTTCTAAGTGATTTAACCTATAGCTCAGTGTGGATCTTCTGTGTGATTCCAAGCCATTAAATGTTTTCTATATCCTTTGTGTCGTCTGAGATGGCAGCTGATAAACACAGTTTGCTTCTGATGTAGTTCCCGCCCTTAGCAAACTCTTTCTGTTTTATGTCACTGCACAGAAGTTCCTAAAAGTATGCCAACTTACTCACACCCTGTCCTTGAATATTTACAAATCCTGAATCACAGGAATAAGGGTATGAAAAGTGTGAAGACAGGTGGTATTACATATTGTACATAATCATCCTATTATTTTATTTGAAAGACATTAATCATACAAAGTATATGTTTAACATTGGCTCAGGTGTCCCAGGGACAAGGTGCTTTGCAGTAAATTGGAGAAAGTAGGAATGTGATTTAAAAAAAAAGACTGAATAAAATTATTTCTTAATTGCACTGGCTCAGCGCTTTGATTTATTTTTGCTGTTCTTTTTCAGGGCTATAAAAAAACACACTAAGATTAAAAAGTATTGAACACATTTCCTGATGATTAAAAAAGCATAACACAAAATTAGGTACATGTAATTTTAACCCTTTGCTCTTTGCCTCTTTAATGCATATTTGGTCATTTCATTCTAGACCTTATCCTGTCTAAAACATGTCATCCATCATAGAATGTGCATTTGTAACAGATTCTACATTATTATACAGGGGAAGTTTGTCAAAACTGGTTTATTCATTCTTGAAATAGATTTTATGTAACAAAAAGTTGTTTTTTTAACCTTTATGACCACATTTTTTTCTGGTATATAAGTTTATCATAGCAACTAACAATCAGCTCTTCCCTTTTTCTCTGTTGCTGTTGTATATATTAGAATCAGCTCTGTGTTTTATTTGCAAAATGTTTAAACATATAGTATTTTGGGGGAAAAAATTATCTATGTTGTTTCATTTCATGGTTACATGTTTAATTTTGCCATGTCTTGTTTTACACTGTTATCCTAATAAAGGTGCATTTCACTTTTGTTTAATGTTGGATGCTCATTTGAAGCAAGTACTCTGTATTTTGTTCAGAATAATTTATTTATTTTTTATTAAATCCATAGGGGCAGAAGGTGCCAACAAAAAACTTGTTTTATTTTTTCTTGTTAGGTATGTTTTACTTTTTTTGTAGAAAGTAATAAATACATTTCCAATTGTATGATTTTCTTTCAATTTAAAATATGAGCATGTTATTTATCTATTATGTGAACTATAACTATTTATGTAGATCATTGATGTAAATTTATGTTAAAAACCATTATATGATCACAGTCACCTTGCTCCCATTTTCAGTTGCTGTCTGTTATTGTTGGACAGAAGCTGCTGGAGTTCATAACCCCCAACGTGTTTTATTGCCTCTTGTTAGGATAAATACAGAGAGCCATAATGTGACTTTTGTGTCAACATCCTGGATTGAAAACAAACAAACAAAATTGTTATATAGGCCTACAGATTCAAATCTTCTAGCTGGACGTTCCTTGCCTGCTTTGACAATCGAAGATTCAATATGCAACAGATCAAAGAGGGCACATGTACCTCACTATGATTGCATTCAAAACCTTTTGAAGCCAATTACTGTGCTATATTTCATTTTTTTATTTTTATTTTGGGGGGGGGTTAGTAAAG
The DNA here is from genome assembly GCF_016077235.1 of Cyprinodon tularosa. Classification (NCBI taxonomy): domain Eukaryota; kingdom Metazoa; phylum Chordata; class Actinopteri; order Cyprinodontiformes; family Cyprinodontidae; genus Cyprinodon; species Cyprinodon tularosa. The sequence continues at coordinate 109,135 of NW_024039597.1, forward strand.
TAAGATTTTTGTGTAATGACTGTAATAAAACCAATGAGTGGAGGTACGATTTTGTGCATGCATGCAATGAGTAAACAAGACATTGAATAAACAAGAGCTTATTCAATGGATCTCATTGGTTAACAATCAGATGGGAGACTACAACCTCTCCTACTGCATAATGAATGCTTCTGACACAGGAGCTGCTGTTTCTGTAGGTATTCTTCAGAGTAGGTGGCCATCTTTGTTTCAACTGTAGAAGGCTTGTTAGCATGTGGGTTACATACTAACCCCTCCTTGTTTGCATAATGAGGCAGAAATGCATACAGAAATATAAAAAGAACAGGCAGAAATTAATAAGGTGAATAAATAAATGGGGGGGAAAAAAATCCAACAAAAACAGACACAAATAATGATGCCTAGGGAATCAAATGCATTTAATAAAACAAAACAAAAAAATAATTACAAATCAAAACAAATGCGTTTAGAACATGATTTTTTAGTGCATTCAATCGTGCCCATCTATTTAATTAACTTTCTCTATTTATGTTTTTTTTTTTTTTATTATTATGTCAGAGTTGGGCCTCCATACATGTCATGGTCCCATGCGACAAATCTCTGACTTCCTCCCAAACACTTTTTTTTTTACTGTTTATAGAAGGAGTCTCCCCATCTAGGAGCTTAATCATTATACAACTGTAGCCTCTGAAGTCATTCGAACACCTTAAATCAATAATCTGGAGAGGTGAGCAAATAATTTTGGCAATAAAGTGTATTAAAACAATTCATGCTGGACTTTTAAGAACATACTGTACAAATTCACTTCTCACACAAATACATCAGTGTTGCTCTGAAACACGAACTTCTGTAATATATTAAACCTTGTGGTTAATAAGTATACTGGGGGAAATTTTTCTAAATATGTGTATAAAATTACACTTAATGAAAGAAAAAAAATATACAATATTCCCTTAAATACATTCATTTAATTTCCTTAATTTTACCTTCTTTAAATTATTTATTTTCCAAAGAAACTGTTTTAACTAACTGGAAATACAAGGGAGGTTTTAAAAAGAAAATTTCACTCAAGAAACAGCATGCTGATATCACAGGTAATTCAGAACCATATTTCATGAACTATTAAACCGGATCATAGTCGGTACTATAAATGATCTCAACCCCTACAAAAGAGAAACAAGCTGTTTCAAGGTAAAACATAAAAAATTCTCTTGACCTTGAAGGTTGAAGAGCTTTGGGTAAATTCCTCCACACCTCTGTTTGCTTGTTAAAAAATCGTTACTGAATTGTTGTGCAACAGAGTTCATAGCTTTCCCTTTTAGCTTTATCATTCTAGAATGCTAACAATTACTTTTAACATTGACCCACTTCTGAAAACATTAAAAGCTTAAAGGTAATTATTTAGAATCAAAGGATCTTTTGGCACACAATAACAAGAAGTAACTGAGATGAATAAGGGTCTCATTTATAAAGCTTGCATAGAAACAGGACTTTAAAATTGTGTATGCAATCCTCCATGCAAATATTGGGATCTATAAAAATAACCCTGAAAGTGAAAACAAAATGGCGACATCACCAAGCCAAATGTAGAAGTACTCAAAGTCACAAATGTCAACCCAGGTTTTAATAAATACAACAATTTTTTTTTTTTTTGCTCAAAACATTTTTTATTTTGTCTTAAAACTAAACAAATTCTGCAATGGTGAAAAATTAAGATTGTTTTAAAATAAAGAAAAACACTCTAATGTTTGAAAAAGATCAGTTACAGACAATTAACGTCCATTTGGACAAATAAAAAGAGGTTAGCTTAAAGAAGCTAAATGGAAATACTAAAAAAAAAAAAAAAATCACAATCTGCATGTAAAGTTTTTCCCAAACATAAAAAAAAAAAAAAAAAAAAAAAAAAAAAAAAAAAAAAAATGGTTTCCATTTTAGACTCAAAAAGTCTGTGTTAGTTTAGGAGCTTATTTCTGGTAAATGTAACGACTCAATATGAGGTCAACCATTTGGTTGACCAGGAATTTAAAGGGTTATTAGAGTGGAAACCTCTCATCCGCTTTACTAGATTTATGCCAACACAGGAGCAGACGAGGCTGTGGTACACTGCCACTTGTTCGTTCAATCTCAAAAGTTATGATCTCTCTGCTTTTTCTCATCATAGTAGCTTCATCTGGTAAGTTCCTTTTTGGCTGTGAAACCATCCTAGAGAGGAATATCAGCTGTAATGTCTTCTGCATCCTCTGAAATGGGAGCTGGCTCACAGCTTATTTGTCTGGCTGTGTGTTTACTGAACCAGTGGAGCTAGTTGACAGTTGCATTTCGTATCTCTGCTTCTTTTTCTATGTATGCTCCTGTCTCCTTAAACCCAAGAAGGGAGTTTTTCTCTCCACTCTGTTGCTACAAGGATGCTTGGTGTGAGGAATTGCTTTCGAGTCAGTGAGTAGATGCAATCAACTGGTTTTCCTTAGATAGACAACTGAACCAATCCGACTGTATGATCTGGTTTATTTGTCTGTGTAAAGTGCCTTGAGATGACATGTGTTGTGAACTGGCGCTATATAAATAAAATAATAAACAATTATAATAAAAAAATAAAATTTAAGTCAGAATATTCACTAATCTCCACCAACACTGGTGAATTAACAGAAATGTCAACAAGTGTCCACTGTCTCTGTTTAGATAAAGCTTTTGAAAAAAATTTTGCTTTTTCTTGGTGATTTTTCTTGCATCTTGAAACACCTCATCAAGTTGATCGACTTTATCCAGTAATGCAAGTTACTGTTAGGCGGAAGGGTCAACTTTTGAATCAAGTATTTAGCAACACGGAAGAACACCACGGGACGTTACTTTGACCATTCCTGTTTACTCTGTGAACATCTGACTTCCAGTACAAGAAAGAGTCCTGTCATACTCAGATGACTGCAGTTGTTGGGCACATTAGAGATGGACAACACGCTGAATACAGGGAGTTGGTGAATCGCTCTGTGAAATTGGGTGCCATCATCTGATCCTCATTTTGAACTAAAAAGGGAGATGATTTTAGATTCAAGATGAAACAGGAAGCAGTCAAAATGCTATTAACATCAAAGACGTGGAGGTGGCGGAGCATACATACTTTGGTGTTCACCTGGTCAACAGACAAGTGTTTGATTCCCTAAACAAGCAAGATGCTGCAAACACTTAACTGACTTACCTTCTACGAGTGTGTTTTGGAGAATGTGATCTCTTCTGCTATCACCTGCTGGGGTAAGAGTATCAGAGTAAATTGCTTAAAAAAGCTCAACAAGCTAATAAAGAAATCCAGCTCTGTTCTAGGAATTCATCTAGAACATCTGTATATTATTTCACAAAGAATTCTTCATAAAGTGAAGATCATTATGGACAACAGTGAGCATCCTCTACAGATTTTTAAACAACAACAGCGTGTCTTCATGGTGCATTCAGACCGGGCACGGTGGCTGCAGCATACAGTATCGAAACAGGAAGGGTGGGAAAGCAACCAGCGGTGAATCCACTAGTCTCTATTTATTCACTGGATTGCTGATTACCTGTTGGTAGTACAGGGTTGAAGTGCCCGCCATATTGGTACTCCCTTGTTAGACCAGTCGCAATGTAAACAATATTTGTGCTACAGCATGGAACAAAGATGATGTTCTCATTTTCAGGGTGACTTAAGATTTTTAAAATAAAGATATATATTCATCACTTTGACACATACTTGCTGTTTCCTAACATCAGTAGTTTACTTTAACTTCACATAGTGAAACATATGCATAGTCATTATGAAGTCAATGAAGTCTATAAATCATGTAATATAACATATTATACAAATTCAGCACAATAAAATGTATGTGTTAATGGAGCATAATAATACAGATGTCCCAAAAATGTTAAACTGATGATGTACTTGTAATATCCATGTATTTACTACATTGTTATAATATTACATGTCTGACAATGCATGTAAAATATTATATATATATATATATATATATATATGTATGTATGTATAGGGGTCAAATGTTTGAGTTGCTTTTTTCTCCGTCAATATAACATGCAATATATTTCAGTACCAACTTTTACAAATGAGAAATACAACAAACACAAGTGTCATGTGCTTAATAATGAATTACTAGATTGAGATTTCACAGTGAATTACTTTCCTTTTACTCCAGTCTCTATTTCTTACATTAGACACAATATAGTTAGCCAGACTAATGTTACGTTACATACTATACTATATAGGATAGATTGGCGTATATGTGGATTTTCTTGGTTAGTACACCCACTGAATGTGAAATTACCTGTGCAACATCTTTCCACAGGTGGCAAAATGCTTGTTTTTGCAGCCAAATGCTACAAATGTAGGCCTTTTTACTGCGTGTCTCCGTGGGAGTGGGGAGTACCAGCATGGTAGTCGGTGTTGTCACTTTTATCAGCAATCCAGTGAGTAAATACAGGTCAGTGGGTGAATTCCACACTGTGAGGGCGCTTACTGCTCTGCTCTCACCTGCTGCTACTAGATAGAACTGAGGTGTTGTAAAACAGCAACAGAAGCAACCCCCCCACCCCATATCTGTAAGGCCTCCATGTCCCCCCCAGCCTCTGTGCGTCAATTTCTTTCAAATCACAACTCATCTGTTTAAAATTGCCTATTCTCTTTAATATTAATTTCCCTGTCCCAGCCTTTGTATTTTTTAAATGGTTTTTATTCTGTGTTTTGGCTTAGTTTCTGCCATCATGTTTTTATCTTCATACGATGACCTTGAGTGTCCAGAAACACACCTTTGAAATAAAATCTGTTATCATTATTGTTATTAAGATAAACTTTTGCCGTGGTTTCTGGAGTTTATTTCAGAGCGCTTCACAACAGCTATTTTTACCCATTGTAGAGATGCGTTTCAACCTCTGTTACTGCAATACGCGATGTTTAATTAACACCATTGAGCCTCCCATTTCAGAAGGCAGCAGCTGCCACTGGTTGACATAGATCTACATTTTGTATAAGATACGGTATCCTAATCTAACCTAAACCAAGTCTTCACCTCACCCCCTGTATCTCCGTTTTCCCCTTTCCTCAAAAATGTGGCATAAACACACATCCATGGCAAGCTTGCATTTCGATAGATCATAATTTTTGTATGGAAATTGGCGTACATACATTGCAGAACTTGTTGCTTGCAACAAAACTTTGATAAATCAGACCCCTGAACTTGCATACAAAAGAGACACAAATATTTCTTTTCACCAAAACTTTGATGAGGTTTTTGTATAAAGAAATGTCAGCAAACATTAACTAATCAAAAAAATGTAAAGACAAATGGACCCAAATGTCTTAAAAAATCATACAACACCCCAAAAAAAAACATTTAGCTTAAGCTGTTATTTAAAAACATCAACAAGCAATACATTCATGGAGGGTAACAAACACAATCCAAAGATCTGTGTTTCCAAGTATTGACTTCAACGTACAAGCCAAAAAAAAAAATGAAAAAAGGTTTATAAACAAAAACATATAGAATTGTTCCAGCTTTTGCACAAACCTTTATCTGCAAGTATCTGCAACTTTTCCACAAACAAAACATCTTTTGGCGATCCTCAATCACCTCATATTATCAGTTATTCATATTTTTGTAAATGTTGTTTACAAGATGTTACATCAGTTGCTGTGTGAGGGGAAGAAAGAAAGCACAAGTTCTCTATTAAAACATCAGCAGCTTCATTTGGATCCAATCAGACTTTCGCTTCTTCCTGAGAGTCCTCCGTTTCCGCCGCAGCCTCCGCCAGCTTGGCCTGAGCTCTTCGACGCTCTGCCTCTGTTACTGTCATGGGGTGGAGGGGAAAGAACCCAGCCAATCCTGTAGAGATGAGAAAGGATGATTTTTTTTCAGACTTCAGCGGTAGATATATTTTCGCTTAGCCAAAGTGCATGGCAAACATATACCTGCTCATTGAATTTCTTTGTATTTAAAAAATGTTAAATGTATGCTAAATATGCAGCCGACCACCAAATTGGGAGTGAGAGAAAAAGTACTATTGCAGAACTTCTGGATTAATTATAGGAGCTCAAAGATAAATTTAAGAAGTAGATTGCATCTCAAAATTCCACTACTGCTGTTAGTTTTGTTGCAAGCATTGAAACCTGTTCACACCAAGGAACGCTGGTGACAGAGGGTGTGAGTTTCAGGGTTAGAGAGCACTGCTCTCATGGATGTCAGTTCCTGCTTGGTTTCTCAAGACTCAATCAACTCCTCCCAACAAAAACTTGTGCGCCATCGAAAGATTCCTTTATAGTGTTTCTACAATTTCATCAATGCAACAAAACCTAAACCGCGCAATGAACACCATGTGGTTAAAGCTTTCACTGCTCCTCTCTCACCTGATGCTACTATATGACATTTGCTCCAGGATAAACATTTAATCATGAAAGCTTATTATATATATACGCCCATGTAGTCCTTTTCTATATATGGATAATACACTTAGAGCCCATGTTGCTATACAAGGCTTATATAGGACTTTTACATTTTTGCAGCTACAGACAGATGTATTTTTTGGTCCACTATGGGTCTTTGAGCAGTTTGGGTTGCCGACCCCTGACATAAATGTTTGGATGAGAGGCAAATATGAAAATAAATTCATAGAACCAAGGCCAATAAAATACAGAAGTTCATTGTGTAGTAGGAGTGGATGCTTATAGGAAGTTATTGAAAGACCTCCTTGTTTAAATATTTCCTTGCGAACAAATTGAACCACTGGCTGATGATAAAACTGTGCATTTTTGTTATACACTGGAACCTGCGCCAGAGGAAGTGATCACACACCTAGAAGTTTGGCCACCGGTTTGGTTGGATGCGCACCGCAGCCGATCCAGTACTTGATCCTGTCAAAGTTGAAACTGACAAGCTTCTCGTTGTAGATGTTAGGAAGGGGGTCAAAGGTACCCAGCTGCTCGATGTACTTGCCATCCCTTGCTCTCTTGTTGTAAGCTGCAACAATCCGATAAAAGGGTCGGTTGGCTTGCTGGTGCCCAGCGAGAGCGAGTCGGATGACAACATAGCCGCTGTGGTATTTTTTCAGGAGGAGGGATGCTGCAGGACATCAGGAAAAAATAGAACTAATTATTAGAGTTTTTGCTTGCATTAATAAAATAAATTAATAAAAATCACCTATTACACAAAAACAAAATTACTTTATGGTTTTTTGCAGAAAATGTATTTGGTTCAGTGTAACTCAAAAGCTATACACAGTCCTTTTTTGCCAATATGTGCAACTTATGGTGCTGCTTTCTATGCATCATTGTAATATTAATTTTCATAGGCTTTATGCCAAATGTTTTAATAAATATATTCAGTTTAAGAGGACATGCTGTAACAGGTATGTAATGTTTTAACATTTACTTCAAATTATTTTTCTAATATCTGAAGGCACAATCAGTCAAATAATAAGATGTTGGTCAATAAACATGTTTGACAATAAGAAACTGTAAATTTAACCAAAGATAGAGCAAAATTAAACTCAAAGGCGTTTGTAATTTTGTCTATTAATTAAGCTGTCTGCTTCAGGACATTTTCTACTGATCTTGCTTCGACTTGTTCACTCTTGTATTGTTTTTGATTTGTTTTATTGTTTGGTATTGTTTTGAAATTATTTATATTGCTGATATATTATTTGATATATATTTATGATATTGTGGTTTTGATTGTGAGGATTTCTTTAAGAATAGTCTGCACTACGATACTCACATAAATGAACCATGATGTCCGGTGATTCACCCTGCAGTAAAAATAAAAGTAAAAAAGAAAAATAAGACAGACTCAAAATAAAGGTACGTCAATATCAATATAAACGTAAACTGTTTGTTTGTGCAAAGTCAAAGACCATACATAGCAAACGGCAGTCCAGCTGATGCCAAAAACTTCTGACCTTCGCTTCTGAGGAGAAAATAAATGTAATACCTCTTAAGACGTGGTATGAAGCAAATGTAACGGTCTCAATTCCTCCCTTTCGTTGTTTCGCTTAATAGTCGATAGAACAATGAAATTCAGTTAATGTTTTCTAGCCAAACACACGGTGTGACATTTGTCAGGGCGCAGCCATGTCTAAACCGGAAGCTACGTAACAGCGTCTCGGTTACATGTTCTTGACGCCAGATGGCGCCGTAGAGCCGCTGAGCTCTGAAGGTTTCCTCTTTCCAGAGTGCTGAAGAAAGTTTGGAACGCCGCTGCCTTTTTATCCTAAAGGCGCAAAGTTACGTTTCTCTGTGAATGTGAGGGTTTAGCATTTTGCTTGTAAAAACTGCGAACAAATAAGTAAATTTAAGCTTTTAAAGGTGAAAATATTATTCAAAGGCCATATTTCTGATGTATTTTTAATATGAAATTTAAACAGACACAGAAGATCTATAACAAGTTATTTGAAGAAAAAAAAAAAAACACAGGAAAAATATTCTGTAGACGATCTATTCTTGTTAATTTAAATTAGATAGAAATATTTCAGTTTAGAATCACAATTAAAATATGTTTGGTTTCTTTAACTGTCCTATTTGCAAGTAAAATATGCCTGATTTAAGATTATACTGATGGTTTAATACATTGCTCTAGTTTAAAACTACTTACGGCATGCATAATCCTCTCATAATCCTTATCTTTTTATGATACAAAGCAATATTTACTCGATGTGTCACTACTTTATTTTTAATTTCAGACAAAAAAAAACATTATGAAAAACTGGACACCAATAAAACAATTACTTAAAGGAATTTAGGGCTTTTATAAAAGATCTAATCTATTTATATTTCAGCCCTATTTATCCAATCAAAACTAATATGATCCACCCGTCATAAGATTAAATACATATTTATGTGTTTTTCTTGTGAGTTTGACCAATATTGTTGATATCATTATTGCTGTTGTTGCTGTTTGAATAAACTAGTCACTAATTTCAGTCCAAATAATTATGCTTATTTTGGATTATTACTAAATTAAGATAAAAAGTGGCTAAAAAAATTAGATTACCCACATTTTTGTTTCAATTCTAAAGAACAAAAGCATGTGTTTTTATATATTTAGAAAAATGAACATACAACTACATGTCTGCATTTAGTTGAGGCTATGTGTTTAGTTGAAGTTATATATTATATCCTCACACACATATCATTAACCCTTACCATCAACCTTATATAAAAAATATATATATATATATATATATATATTATAATTGTATATTGGTAGTGTATAAAGCACTTCAATATAGGAACCTGATTATGTTAATCCTGTTGTTTTACAACACCTCATTATGTCGTTAAGTACGTAAGCAGCACATTGAGTTTCAAATCAGATCACTTTGTTGAATCCTGCAGAGATGAAAACAATGTTACCTTAGTCTGCTGATTAACTCGGGAGTCTTTGTGCCTCATGTTGTCCGAGCTTTAGCTTTTTTTTTGTTTTTTTTCCTTTTAGCCCACTGAGAGCCCAACCACCCCACCACCACTCCCAGTCTTGGAACATGGTGATTTCACACTCCTGTTGTGTAAAGCTTGTTTTCCACTGTGTGTGACAAACACATGGTTTTCTGTGAGGAGAGGTCACACAAAAGAGATGGGCCCTTGTTTGTAATTCTGAAAATACACTTATGTCCCAGAGTGACTCTCTGTACACAAGACCAGAAATTAGTTCAGACTCGTTTCAAACAGACAAAAGAAACAATACAGCTTCGTAATTTGAATTTACTTTTTTTCGGTAAAACCAAACATGAAAGTGCATTTTATTTTCAATCCAGAATTGTGTTACAGTTACATTAGAATATCATGAATTGATAATACATTTTTTTTTAAATAAAAATGAAGAAGAAATGAACGAATTACCTTTTATTTTCTTTAGGCTTCTACTAGAGGTCTAAATGATCAGTGATTCCTCACCATTGTCCTTATTAAACATCATTACTTGTAAATCATCTTCAGTCTGTTAAAACCTTCTTCTCATCTCTTTTAAACAATAGTTTGTTGTGAGATTAATATTTCTATTTTACTCTACTTTTACCTCAGGTGTCAAGATTTGTTTGTAAATGAAAGTCATACCCAATCCCCATGTGTAAGCCAAGTCTTCACTATTCTTCTCTTGTTTTTACTTTTAAAATCCTTAAAAAAAACATATATATATATATATATATATATATATATATATATATATATATATATATATATATATATATATATATATATATATATATATATATATATATATATATATACTGAAAAAAATAATGCAACCGTTTTTGGCATTTACCTATTCATATTTATTAACTTTAACACAATTGTTTTATGTTAGCAGGGTAGGACAAAACAATTGTGGTAAAATAACTAAATATGATTAAGTAAATGGCAAAAGCGGTTGCATTATTTTTTTCAGTTATATATATATATTTAATGGCCTTGAATGTTTTTACATGTTGCCTCAATGAAACTGTGAAATTTTGCAATATTTGTGGAGATTTTATGTGGTGAATGAACAAGAAGTGGAGCATAATTTCATTTGAATCCACTTTTGCTGCTATTTGAGCTGAACATCTCTCAGTGTAAATCTAGAGACTGACTTTTTTTAAAAGTTTTTCTAACCATTCAAGCTGACTTTTTCTAAAGTCAGCTTGGATGAGTAAAAATATTTACGTCTTGCCATTGATTCCTGCTCTCTGTGTCTCTGACTGTATGTTTAGGATTAATTTTCTACCAGATGGTCAACCTCCACCCTAGTCTCTGATAATCTGCAACTTCTAGCAGGTTTACAGTACCCTGTAACTAACTATACCTTCACTGAGCTCTGATCAGTTATTGCTGGTCTTCTTCAGCTCAACATTATATGCCATGTTCATCATGGTATGGATTATTAGGGGGTTTGGCATGTTGTTCTTCACCGTGTTTGCTATTTCCGCTATGTTGGTTGGAAGTGGAACTCAAATTATTGCCTTGTGTGTTTAAAGTGTATCTTTGCAGACTAAACCTGACCACAATAAATGGGTGATTGGCAGATTTGTGCAACACTTAAAGACAAAGTGAGACGTAATGAAGTCATTTGAATCAGAGACACAGCTATGCAGGATAGCGTTTTCTTGAGGACCACAGCACAGCTTATTTTTCCACACAGCTTTTCACTCTTCGATAAGGATTGGTTTTGTTGGGAGCAAAGCTAAAATATGTCCATAGTTTGGATCTCTGCAGCTTCTTTGGAGTCACCTTGCTGCTCTTGTCTACTTCTGTTACTGATGACAGGGATTTCGGGTTAGATGTCTTCATAGGTTTGCAGTTGAGCAATAAGGTTTTAATTTTCAGACGATGGAAGGAATATGTAACGTTCTCTGTCTAATGTTTAAAACTTCGATACTGCACTAGAGCCTAACCTCTTCAAATATCTTCATAGATTTACCCCTGAACTGCCAGCTGTGGTCCCATCATGTTTCTATTTCTTCTCTAATGTAATCCAAGGCACTAAACGATTTATGCTGATCTTAAATTACACATCACTCACACCGTACATGTCAGCAATTATCAACAGAAGTAAATCTCAAAACACTTTACAATATAAACCAGATACAATTTAAATCAGTACCTCTAATCCAGCTAAATGTTAAACAAATGGTAAATGGACTGTACTCATATAGTGCTTTTTCAAGTCAAGGATTTGATCATAGCTTAACTATTGAATTCCATCAATAAATAGCTATACATAGCAGAGACATTTAAAAGAAAGTACAAAAGCACTTAAAACAGGTTATCAGTCAAAGCAATTCAACCGACTCCTATTTCTTTTACTGCAATCACAAATGTGGTGGAAACAACCATTTGTGTTATCGTGTTTACATTCTGCTCTGCTCTTCACTGACAAGCTCATTCTTTTCACCTGTGCCAACTGACTACCAATCAGCTCAACTCGGCTCACCTTGTTTCCTAGCTTTATAGGCCTCCACTGTTGATCTAGCCAGCACAAGTTTTATATATATGTATATATATAGTTTGTGCTAGTTGTCTGATAGCTTTCTGATGTTCTGGGCCACTGCCCTTTTTCTGATCAATGATTACCCGCCTCAAGTTTCAGTCTGTCTGGGCATTACAGGGTGAGAGTGAAGGGAATAGATTCTCTTGTAAAAGTATAAGACATTTCCAACAAAAGCCGGGCTAGCCTTGGCCTCATGCAGTTGTTTCAAGGAATAGGAAAATATAGAAATACCCAAAAGACTGGGCTATGAACATATACATGGAAATTTCAAATAAAAAAATTATCTGCTGTGCAAAAATACAAAGAGCAAGAAGAGTAAAGATGAGGGCGAAGAAATGTAGTCATGGTGCCCTCTAAAATATTGAGGTTTTTACATCAAATTTAGGGTGTTCTATGCAAGGAAAAATTCATGGCGTTCCTCAAGGTTCTGGATTTAAACAGATTCTCTTTTGTTATTTAAAGTGCCCGACTACGAAAAGTTTCTTGTATTGTCATCAAAGCAAGACTTGTTAATTATATTGAAGATTTTTTATTCTAAGAAGCTCTTAGTCAGACCAGAGCTTTGTATATGTATTTTTAATTGTGCCTTTTCTGTTCTGTGTTGTATTCCATTGTTCATTCTATTGTGTTACCCTGTTGTGAAATACTGTCCATGGAAAAACATCTAATGCAAATAAATGTTATTTGCTCATAAAGCTGCGTAAATTGAGAAACCACAAATATAATTACCTTTGTATGAAAGTTACAAAGTTCCTTTGTCAGGCCCCTTAAGCAGCAACACCATCACAAAGTGTTGCATAGAAAACTAATGAAATAACTATTAAAAATTAGGTGTCAACGGCAAGATAAAATAACACATAATAAAACACACAAAACAGACAATACTGTTAAAACAGGAAGGTTTTAACAGTGTTTTAGGAAGCTGTAGAAAAGTGCTGTCCCAAAGCCTTGGTGCCATTGACTGAAAGACTTGGTCCCCTTAGTCTTAAGTCTCGTTTGACAACTAGAAAACTTTTAGTCTCTCAGAACAAAGACAGTACTACAATTTGTAGAAATATCATATCAGTATGTCATATGGTTCTCCCCTTGTGGACTACTGTTTGTTGTTTTCAGTTCAACTTTGATTTGTGTTATTCTGTTTTCTTGTCCTTTGGTTTCTTTTCCATTTTGTGTTATGTTTATGTTATTTTGTTCTGTTCCCCATATATATACCACCTCTGCAGTTCCTCGTTTCTTGTTGATTTGTTGCTTCATCGTCTCTTTGCTTCGCATGTGTGTTTTCCCTGATGTTTTCTGGATTTTTTGGGTGTTATTAGACTTTATTTCAGTTGCCTGTGGGATTTTCAAATCAGCAAAACTCATTTCTGCCTCCTCGTCTCCGTATTTAGGTCCTTAAAAACCTCCACCGAACCTTGTTGAGAATAAGAATAAAATATATATAATATAATATAATAAAAAATATATTGGAAAAAATTGATTAACCTTTCCTAGTATAGTGTTGTGTGAATGTCACAAAGCTTTACAGAAGACGATGTGGGTTCATGTTTTCATTTTCTTCAAAGTAATTTGATATTTAATCATTTGATGCTGCTATAGCAATGTATCAATGCCGACCAGTGTATTGTTACACCCTACTTGTACCACCTAAATATAATTTAAGTTTCCTGTCCAATTTTTGTTCCATTCTTTAAATCTCTTTATCATTTATTTTTGTTTTTCTAATCATTAATTTTATAATTCTTTTATATAATCATCTTATTCCAATGTTTCATTTTTATTATATGTGCCACGTTGTACTTTTCTATTTCTTATTTCCTAAAGTACAGCCCTTTGAATTGTCTTGCCACTGAAATGTGCTACTTAAATAAACTTGCCTTCCCTGTTTTAAGAAGCATGTAAAAAGCTGATATTTCCAACAACAAAACGTGCCCTATTTTGGAAGCCTTAAAGTAATTTTAACTTATTTATGTAAAACATGTTTTGCAATTTAATCTCTACTGTTTTGTATATCGCTGTTATTTCACTGTACATAAAATACTGTAAAGTAAACATTAATATGCCGGATAATTTTTGTTATGAGACAGGAGATATGAGGGTGGACAAAGTAGTGAAAGTGACAGTAGAGAAGGATCCTGTGAGAAGGATCTTCGAAGGACAAATATAAGGGTTGCATTGCAAAAAATTATTCAAAAACAATAAACTTGCTTATTTACCTTCTTGTGAGGCAGAAAGCGTATCCTTGACTATAAGCAAGTTTTACGAAGGAGAATTAAGCACATGCTAGAAACAAGTCTACTTTTCCACTGTGCAACTTTTGGGGGTATTTTCCAGTGGTGCGAGAATTTTTCTATCGGGCCGACTTTCAGCCTAATCATGCGTCGTGAGTCGTGTAGCGTACAGTGGGTTACGGGGGGCGATCAGCCTCTCATGACCCCCTCCCGATCAGGAATCGTGAGGGCAAATCGCTCAGTGCGCAAAGAAGGATTCTTCTTTTTCTTCTTCCTCTCAGATGTAAACAGAAAAGCATGGCGGGGATGCAATGAGTGAAATGGAATTCGTTCTGTAAAATTGACAGACCGTATTAGCGACGTTTGCTCAGCCATGTCTTCGTCCAAATATGTTGTCGCATTTTCTCTTTACGGCTTTCAGCACAAATTTGTACAAATTGCCAAGGCAGCGCGTTTCACTCTAGTGAGCTTAATACTCCTCTTCTATTTGTTTGGCTTCCGGATAGATGAGTCAGAGCAGCAACATCTCACTGCAAAGCTGAGTCCAACGTGGTTTTTAGTCGTACAGTGTGAGCAGGTAGATCGCATGAGAACATTGTGCTGCACTTACATCATGAGCTGTAAACTCACACTGTACGACGAAACCGCAGGGTTTCGTCGTACAGTGTGAGCAGTAGCTTTGTGCAACGATTGAAAAAAATCGCACAGTGTACGCCCGGCTTTAATAAGATTTTCAAGCTCATCTTGAGCTTTATCACCACTTACAGGGTTTGACAATATCTACGTTCACATACGCAACATTTCCCCGATCCGATCTAAACCTTGGTTGTTCGGCAGTTTAAAATCTCTGTTTACATGGACATTAAATAAAATGATCTCATCATGGCGTGTGAATACATGAGCATCTGCAGAACAGTCTAATTCTCCAGAAACGCTTTTAGATAAAAACGGCCTGTTTTTTTAAACAAACCTGTACTTGTCTGCTTATCCTCAACTTTAGCTACTCTTTCTTGGTAACCCTTCACATTTCTTTTTCTTCAGTTCCTCAGTCATGTCTGTTGAGGTAGTTTTTATCATTATGCATCATCGTTGTATCTTTGTATTCATACTGTTGTTTTGATGGTCATGTTAGTTAAGGACTTAGCACCATCTTGTGCAAACGCTCCTTTACTATTGGGGTGGAGGGCCAGATGGCATGTTCATCTGCACATTACATTTAGAGTCACTCCTCCACCAAGGACCAGGAATCAGTGTATGAAGGTTAAGACTAAAGAGAAAAAGCTCACTGTGACGTTGCACACTTGTAGTGGTTATTATTACAACAGTTGGAATGGCGATCAGAAAGAAACTGTCTCTTTAGCAATAAAATGTTTTTCCTATCGGAAAGAAGGGGATCAGACTCTTCAGTCTTCAGCATTACACTTTTTTGATATGATCAGGCCTTCAAGCCGATTATTTATTTTTATTTTTATTTTTTTACCCTTCTTAAAACAAGTTTATGAATAATTTTATATGTGTAGGGCGCAAAAAACAAGAAAGTTGTTTAAATACTTTGCAAGCTTGTAAATACGATACAGGCATTACCTTTCCACCAGTGTTTACATTCAAACATAGTCACAAAGAGAACTTATATCTGACAATGATATGAATTATTCAAAATAAAAAATAAAGGTCAGTAATTGTTTTTCAACCATGCTTCAACGTAATGATTGAAAAAAATAAACTCTTGAAACAGGCTTGTACAAAAATTATATCTTCTGACCCTTCTGAGATTACTGCAATCAAACGATTCCTGTAACTGTCAAGATGTCTGTACCTCTTAGTGGGTATTTTGGTCCACTCCTCATGAGTAAACTGCTCCATTTGTCTTAGGTTTGAAAAGTGCTTTTTTCCGGTCTTTTTCAGCTTCTTCCAAAAATGCTCAATAGGATTTAGGTCAGGGCTCATAGAATGCCACTTCAGAATAATCTAATGTTTCCTCTTAGCCATTCTTGTGATTTTTTACTTGTGTGTTTTGGGTAATTATCCTATTGAAGACCCATGACCTGTGACTGAGACCAAACAACACTGGGCTGCACATTTCTCTCTTGAATCCTTTAATAAACTTAATAGTTTGTTGTACCCTGTGGAGATTCAAGGTAGATGAATCAAAGTGGCCCCAAATACCACAGCCTCCTCCATGTTTCACAGTAGGGACAGTGTACTTTTCTTGATATGCTTCATTTTTCTATCTGTGAACGTAGAACTTATGTGCCTTAGGAAAAGCTTTTTTTTTTGTTTCCCCTGAGATATTCTCCCAGAAGCTTTGTGACTTGTCAGAATGTAATTTGATCAATTCCAGTCTGATGCTGTTATGATGTGTTTTTTCAACATTAGTGTCATCCTTCAGTCCACTTTTGCTCAAACAAAGATGAATGGTATGATCTGACACTGATGTTTCTTGATCTTGAAGTTTACCTGTAATCTTTTTAGAAGTTTTTCTGGGCTCTTTTGTTACCATTTGTATTATGTACAGGGAGATTGGTTATAGTCCCAAGGTTCTTATATTTGCAAATACTCTGAGCAACTGTAGTTACAGGAAAGCCAAGTTGCTTGGAGATGGTCTTAAAGCATTTACTATAAAGGTGCTTGTCTATAATTTTCTTTCTTATCTCCTGAGACAATTCTTTCCTTCACTTCCTCTGCTTCATGTTGAGTGTGGTACGAACCATGTCACCAAAATCAGTTGGTCCAGGCGAATGCACAGGGTCAGATCCGTGTGAGCAGAGACAGACAGAATGATCAAAGGGGCAAACCAGAGTACAGAATTCGAGAGTCAGTCAAGAGTCAGAGCAAGGTGATCCAATAACCAGAGACAATCCAAGGGGGAACTCGGTAGCAAGGAAAGGACACATCAAACAGGTCAGGGATCCAAAAACGTCACAATGACACGTCTGATAGGGTTCAGGCCAGCTTAGAGAATCAGGAGGCAGAATCAGGTCAGAACCAGGCAGAGAGGTAACAGGAATCTTGATAAAACACACAGATGGCTCTTAAAAATCAGGCACCAGTAACTGGTCTGAGAGCTGGTTATATAGTCAGGTGAGCAGGTGAATCTGATGGAGGATGATTGGAAACAGGATGGAGCTGACAGGTGTGTTGAATCCTGGATCAGACCAGCACCTGTACCAGGAATCATGAGTTTTTATAGAATTTTTTATTTATGATTAGTTTAGTCAAATTCAAGTTTTTTTCTGTGACCTTGTAGGTTTTTCTTAATTAAATAAGCAATCCCAACAATTTTTTCCATGTGTGTAGGAGGGCAGTAGTCAAGCACAATCAATAAATAAAAATGTACCACTGTCTCAGCCTTTTGGTGTACAAAGTAGACCATCCCACACAGTAGCGCAGAATACAGCTCACAGTGATGGGTTAAGGCTCTACAGTGATTACTAAACATCAGAAAAGCACAATAAACATGTCAGTCTTTTGAAGACTTTGAGCTGAGGCTTTCAGTACAACAGGTCTTCATATTCTAAAATACATAGAAACTCTTTTTGACCTAAAGATAGAAACAACATTTTTATTTAAAAAAGCCTAGTTTGGGTTTTGAGGTTCTTAACAACAATCTATATGAAGTTAGAAAGTGAGGGGGTCATCAAGTAAAACACAGGGGTCATCAGTAATCAATCATTCCAGGTTTGATCTGTTCTTACTAAAAGTAAAGATATAATAAAAGATTAACTACCATTTATTACTCCCTAAATTCCTTGCTTAGCCCCTGCTTTAACTTTTTCTTCACCACATACTTTCGTTGTATAATAGGCAAGACTGCAACTTATGCAGAACAATTTTTTCCCTGATAGCCTAACCAACTTCACACATCTATGAATCAATAATGCAGCATTGCAGATGTGTGTTTTGGAAATTATTTGAACAATTTACGCGCAGCATGCCATGCAAAATTTTAAGGACTAAGTGTTTAATTTCAAGTATGAGAAGTGGTTAATGGTATTTCAAACAAATCAAATTGGCTCTCACACGTCTTTAATTGGAAAGAATAACAAGATTACAGGCATATTACTTTAAAAAAGATTTGAAGATGTTGTCCGTCTGGTTTTGTCACAAGAATAATTTGAACAACCAGACTTAAACCCCTACAATTTCTCAACAAGCAGGCTGCGATTTCAAGAGAGAAGCATCATTACAGAGCGGACCACGTTTTTGTTTTTTCTTTCACTCTGTCTGTGGAAAATTCACAAAATGAATAGAGGCTTTACACAGTTAGGCAGCAAACAAAATGCATCTTACATGGTGAATCGGCAATGCATGATTATCTGAACGGTGACATTGATTCTGGTTGTGGCTCACCCTCTCTCGTGAGGACCTCATGCTCTTTGGGATACCAGGATGGGTTGTTCCTCCTCTAATCATCTGTGACAGTTTAGTTAGTGATGCTCAGATGACCAGATATTTTACTTGGAAAAAAAAAGAGTCTGGTCTAAATGACGAAGGCTGCTACAGACGAATCAGACAAATATGTTTAAATATAATGTGATTAAGTGGAACATGCTTCTGCAACCTTCTAAACACTGAACTTCCGCAGACATTGAGGACATTTGAATGCTGAATTAAGCAACCCTTTAAATAATCGTATATCTTTATAAGTGTTCTTGAATGGGCTCTCTTGGTTTTGAGGTAAATAATTTGTTTACACACCTTGTGTAAGAAGAGCTGTTTTAAATCAGTGTGGTTTAGTTGATTAAAAGGAAGACAGAAATATAATTTGTGCAATTGCGACAATGTCAAGAAATGATGAATCACCAGAATTAGAACGAGTCAATTAGGAGCTAGGATGCATTTAAATGTCTGCCTGGATTATTTTGGGATTATGCTTTTGGTACTTCTAGTGTGAATCTTTCTAAGACAAATCTATCTGCTGAAGTCCAATTTTTATCTCAGCCTCAATGCTGGAATCTTTATTTGAAATTTCCCCGACAGGCACTTTAATGAACACTTTGACAAGTGTATATAAATACATCCATCTGGGTAGAGGCTGGGTCCACTCGGGACAGGTTGTTTTGCAACCTTTGGGAGTAGGGCTCGGACTCAGAACCTCAGGATTCCAAGCTCTATGTCCTAACCACTAGGGCGCCCCTTGATCTCAGTTTTGTTTTTTACATTGAAAAAAAAAAAGCTAAATAAAGCTCAATAAAGTGTGAAAATCACAGTAGCTGTCCAAAGAGAAGTATCTTAGACAGACAGTTTTAGAAATTTTTTATTGTCAGGTGGATTCGGCATATGGTTGTAGGTTAAAATCCTGAGCTTGTGTTTCTCTTTATAAATGTGAGAAAATCAGCACTTCAATTCCTCTTATATAGTCACCTCAGTGAGGTAATAAGATGTTGAGTGCGGTTACAATGTAAAAAAACAAAAACAAAAAATTCTAAAAAGTTTTTAAAAAACCACTTGGTTATGTTTTTATTTATTTGTCTAAATAAAAAGCTAAATCTATCTACTAGGTAGACCAAACCATAGATTACAGGTCTGCCCCGAAGACATAAAAACGTGAATGACATTGAATTTTTCTCTTTTATTTCTGACAGAAGTTAATGACTTTGGACTACAATCTAAAAGGAAGCTTTCCATTCAGTCACTACATCTGGGTGGTTTAAATGGGCCTACTATAGTAACAATAATAAAACACCTTCTGTTTAGATCATGACTTGACATTTAACTACCATCCTGCTGGTGTATTATTTGTTATACTTGTGCTTTGCATTTTGTTTTTGTTAATTAGTTAGTAAATAAAACACTTCATATATAATCACAATCAAAATACAGATTCACCGAAGGTAGGATGTTGCACAAATGCACAGGGGTGAACTAGAAAATAATGGGGCTAAGCAATCTAGCACCTCCCAGTAAAGTTATCAAATCTATGACGAAAAGTCCAAGATCCAGTGCAAAAAAAAAAAAAAAAAAAAATGACTTTACAAAGTATTCTAAGAGTCATAGGACTTGAATACTGCTTGGAATACATTATCACCAGTTGCCTTCTAGCTTTCTGGTAGTTTGGTAGTACTGCTGGAAGATGGTACATATGTCTGTTGATGTCTGCTTAGGCACCCAGAGCTAGAATTCTATTTAGGCTCAAAAAGGACACAAAAAAAGAACTATCTGGACTGATGTTTGCTGTATAACCTTATTTTATCACGATGAAATTGTTTTAGCTCTGTTTGTATAGGAATATAACTTGAATCTTATTTGTCTTTTGGCTCTGCCCTTTCATGTGTCACGACAGAGAGTCATCTGTCTCCATCTGGCCCTATATTTGGCATCTTTTTCTGTCACGCCAACCAGCTTCATGTCCTCTTTAATTCCTTCCATAAATCTCCTACTTGGTCTTCCTCTTGGCCTCCTGCCTGGCAGTCTCAGACTCAACATCCTTCTACTGATGTACTGACAAGATGAACGGACCTTCTGATGTATCCATCCTGGATCCAATCCATCTTTGTCCCTCCTAAACATAAGCTCAACATCTTCATCTCTGCTTCCTCCAGTGTTTGGTCCTACCTCTTCCACAACGTCTTGTAGAAGTTTCCTTCCATTCTTGCTGATATTCTTATATCAAAACCCCTGTTACATTCCTTCAACCATTCCAACTTGCTTTGACAACCTTCTTTACTTCTCATATTGCCATTTGCCATCCCTGTAACTACTTGGCTCCACTTTGGTCCATTTCATTTACAAACATGTATTATGTCTTGCTACAGCTTACCATTATTCTTCTTATCTCAAGGGCAAACCCTCTCACAGTCATCTGCCAACATCATTCTCTATGGGGATTCCTGTCCACCCTCCTCTGTAAACCTGTCCATTACCAAAACAGCAGGGGTCTCATAGCCGATCCCTTATGCAGCCCCACTCTTAACTTAAATTCCTCTGTCACACCTGTAGCACACCTCACCACTGTCTTACAGCTTTAATACATGTCCTACAGCACTCTAACAAACTTCTCTGCTACTCCAGACTTTCTGATACAGTACGACAGCTCCTCTCTCGGAGCTCTGTCATATGCTTTTTCTAGGTCTACAAAACAGAATTCAGCTCCCTCTAAGCCTCTCTGTAATTCTCATCAACATCCTCACAGCCAATTTTTATTTGGTAAGTTAAAAGGGTGTTGGCATTTAATATTTTGTGCTTTTCTTCAGAAGGTGCCTTCTACGTTTAAGGGTGTCTTTAAAAAGGACGGTTTTCTTTTTTTTTTTCTAAATGTTTTAAATTATTTGTGTCTGTGCTTTATGTTTGGCCTCTGAGCCGGGTAAGTGTCTGAACAGAATTTCATTACCACAAAGACTAGAAGATTCTTGATGGTTTTATTTTTATTGTATGTTGCACACATAAAATATGGGCAAATACAGCTAAAATATCCTAAACGTATTTCACTTTTAATGCTGGAGAAAGTTTTTGTGCCAGAATTTAAATATACCATAAGCATTCACTTTGGGGAGAATTCAACAGCTTGTAAATAATGCAGCTTTACCTTTATATACTCTCACCAGTGTTGAGTCGCCAAGTTAGTTGGCTGTATTTAAAATGTGGGATCAAATCATATGAATATCCTTAAGAAACCCACATGCTTATCTGGAGAGGATTCAAATTCTGACGTGCAATACAGGAAATAATTCTTGGAAATATTTAGTCAATAACAGATGCCCTGAGAACATTTGTCGCATGAAAAAGCAAAAGTTATCTATTGCTAATATCATCAGATGATTATTCCAGAACATTTTAAATGGAAAATTAATATTGGTAGATGTATCTTCAAATTTCCTAGCATGTCCTATAGAACTTTACCTTTTTGCCTTTATGAAACAATCATGTTTTATCAGAAGGAAATATAATCATTACTACTCTAATGTTGAAAACTTTAGGTCCTCTAATGATAACCTTCAAGAAATAAAGCCCTTCATTTCAAATTAAGGATGGCATTTTAAACGCGAGAACGTCCCAAGCTTTATGTTGCTTTAAGTTTGTTTTTGAAAAGACCAACATATTTATAAGATTCTTCAGCTTGGTTAGTCTAAATAATGGACCTTTTCTATCACAGGGGCCGTGTGACTCCTACACTGTCAGTTCTTTGTGATGTCTTCTTCTTTTTTAAGCATCTGTTTCCAGCATGAGGAGAGATAGATGTCATGGTTGCAGAGAGCACCTAATGGGACGATGGGATTTGGTCACAGATGGGAGGTCAAGTGATCTGCCTTTTCTGGAAGGATCTTTCATATGGTGGTGGCAAGACTAATTGTGATAGCATGCAAAATGGGCCCATTACTTTTATCTTCATTAACAAAGAGACTTTTTCTTTTACTGTTTTTCTTCTATTTTTTTCCAAGATTTGTTAACTCTTGTAGCCACCGATTGAGCCAATGATACTCTGTGTTCTTTGTAAATCAGAGACATGTGTTTAATTGCCATGACTGAAAAAAAAGGAATGAATGATGTGGAAATAAAAAAAAACATTTTTCTTTCTATAATTTACTCCTATTTATGGTTATCCTTACAATGTCATAGAAACTCCATAAGAATATCCTCCATTATCTTTAACCCGAACAAGGTTTTCACACTGATTGCCCTAGCTATAATTATTTATTTTATTTTGGACTTAAAACCATAAACACCCGAAATTAAACTTTGTAAAAGAAACGCTTGTTGCGTAGCTGTGTATGTCTCATGGTCATGGGAAGGCTGTGAACTATGCTTTACGTCCACTTTGTCTCACTTTCTTTTAAAAAAAAAATGTTGATCTCAAGCGATACTTAAATTGGAGTTTCCGCAAAAAGACTCATAAACTGAGTCTTGTGACTTTGTAAAAAAAAGAAAAGTTTTAAAGCCACAAAAACAAGAAAAGATATGTTTTTTCTTCATAAGCTGCTTAAAGGCAACAAGTCATTAGAGTACTTTGCTCTAGAATAATCAGATAGAAAATGTTGCACATTCAGATACTATAATCTAACTTATCGTGATTTATTATAATAAAGTAATCTCCCTCTGGGATCATTAAAGTATGTCTGATTTTGATTCTGAAATATTAAATAATGAATTACCTCCAATTTAACCTAAAATATTATGATAGTATTAGCCAGCACAAAACCTTTATGCATTTTATATAGAACTCTTATATTCTTAATATCTGCTTTGCGCTTGTAAAAATAACAGTTTTGTTTCCTGTGATTAATGATTGTGTTTAAATAATAGAGCTACTTTTCAATGAAAGAAAAAACATGGGAAAATCTTCAAAAGAAGTGGCTCTCAAGTAATTGACAAAAAAATAAAATTTACAGATGCAGCATTAAATACTGCTGTTGGGATCAAACCCAAATTTGAATAAAATTGTATTAAATATATTTTAAAATCTCTTAGAAATATACATTGTACTTGTTTGATAATATAAATAAAATTCTGAGAAAAGCATTTAGATTCTGAAACTTAATTTTCAGATCTAATTCATTCTGCATTTAAATTTAGATATATTCAATTGTTATAATGTGGCAGATTCCTTCCTCCAGCCTATAGCTACAGATTTAATAGAGGCTGATTCAAAGCTGCACTATCTTTTATTTATAACACAGTTCCATGCAAAAATACCCCATTTACCTTTGTTTCATATTACAACCTAAAACTTTGAAGTGTTTTATATAAACCACATGTAACAGAACTACACAAATTAGTGCATTAATATGAAGGGGAAAGTAAAGGATTCGTTGTTTAAAATTTTCTTTCACAAGTTAAAATCTGAGAAGCTTGTGTTTTTGGCCCAATGTTTACTAAATCCAGTGTCTACTTCTATTTTATCTGCAAGGATTTTCTTGATATTTTTCTAAAAGCTTTGAAGATGTCGATACAAAATTTCCCAACATTCTTGAAGAGTTGCCAGATATTTTAAACTGGATTTATGATTAGACTTAACCTGCCTGTGTGGAGTAAAAAAATTATTCTAATAAAGTTATTTTCCTGCTAAGTAAACCTCAAGCACGGTCTCTAGCACTTTGTAGCCTTTCACAGGTTTCTTATTGATCTGTCAGGTATTTAACCCCTTGTTTAAGAAAGCATGCCTTCAGTATGATGCTGCCACCACCATGTTTCAGAATGGGGTTGGGACATTCATAATGATGTACAGTTAACATTTCCTCTCACTTGACAAGTGAGCTTTTTTCTATACGTTTTCTCCCTACATGACTTACAGCAAACCCCTAAAGACTCACCTCTTCAAAGCGCATCTCCTATACTCTTACCCATACCTCTGTACCCCTCAACTACTCTTTTGGTACTTCCATCTCTCTCTCTTTGCTGTCACCACTGATTCTGACTTGGAATTTTCCTCTAGAGAACTTACTGTCATATTTGATGAAAAATGTAACATTGTGTCTAGTTGTGTCTGCATAAACATAAACAGAATAAATCTTCAAATGCATATTATATATAGTGTACTCTTCATACAAAGGGCTTGCAAAGGCTAAACAGAGGAGAATTTTGCTTAATTAAAATTTTGTTAGGCTGTTTTTTTTAAATAACCCAACACAATAATAGATATGTGTCACAACTAGAACTCTGCTAAAATATCCAACATTCAGAGGAGATTATAAACCAATTAACACCAAGAAAAAATAGCTGGGCCACCTCAGCCAGTTCTGGGTCACATTTGGTGATATTCACCCAGCAGAGCACTGTGTGTTTTCTGCTATGAGAGGTTGTGACCTGCTTCCTATGCCACTGCTCTCCCCGGACCTCCCCTGGCAGAGCTGAACAGCGGAGCCACACTGGTAGGTTGTGTGAGAGGACAAGCGGATTTGGCATGCACATCAGAGCGTGATACCCAAGCATTTCGGTCCTATCACATGCCACACACACCGTCTCTCACACACACTAAGGGTATATTTCTGGTTGTGTAAAATGGATTGTAACACTGGCCACTGTTATGAGATGATGCCAGAACTCTTAGTATTCCTTTACAGCCGACTCAACCAAAGGTCTGGGAAAATGTGTGTTGTGTTGTTCAAAGAAGTGGTTTCACAGCTGCAGTTACCTTTATGCTTTAAAGATTTTGTTTCTTTAAGATGTTTACACACCTACTCTTTGCTCTATATTACTAATGTGGAAGAAAGTAAGAAAGAAAGCTGAAACAAGATATTTTCATACAGTGCAAGGATAAATTAAAAAGAATAAATTGAACTGTTTAAATATACAGAGGTAAGATTAGTATTCCAATACCCACATTTTTGATTGGGTGATTTAACTACAGGTAAACACATTAATGTTATTCAAAGCTCAAACACACATCTTTGTTGTGTGATATCACAGAAAATATAAATAAACCAGCAAAGATATCAGGAAGCAGAAACTGAAACTCCAAAAGCTGGATTTATCCCATTAAACAGTTTTTTTAAGATTCATCTGTTTAAACATTACGACTCAAATTTAAACACCCTGTCCAGGCAGTTCCAGAATTCAGGAAGGAAAAGGGATTCTGGAAGCAAGACAACACGTTTTGTTGCAAAATGTATACAACGGCGCAAGAACAAAAGGGGAAAATTGTGGACAGAAAGGCGACTCTAAGAGGAAGAACAGCCACAAATCAACATAACAAGCTATTTTACATTATGCACAGTGACGAGTAAACCACCATTACATTACATGGCTGCGTCATCATGCTGTGTGAGTTGTGCTTCAGGAAGAATCCTTCCTATAATAGACAACAGGAGAAATGGATGACTTATTATCTGTAAATCAAAGGTTGGACATTATCGGCTCTTCATATGGACATTAACCTTAAGCACCACATTGGTTACATGGTGGCTTAAGGAAAACAAATTCAATTTTTTGGAGTAGCAATCAGAAAGCCCTATTGTCACAACATAGTTGAAAAGGTTTGTGTAAACCAGGCCTACAAAGCCGGCAGAGGTGTCAACTACACGTATTAATACTTCAGAGCTTTTCTTGTTTTTTGGTTACATATTGATAATGTGACATGATGTAACAGCCAAAACAGAGGGAAAATCAAAGGCCTAACAAAAATCTGTCCAGCTTAAACCAATTTATTTGTCGAAAAACTCTGATAGCAACATTGATGAAGACAGGGACTTGGAAAACTTTGCCAGTGATGGATCCGATTATGAGAAGCAAGACACCAAACACTCCCACTTTATAAGATTTTAAATTTACATGTTTATAAGGTTTCAATTTTTGATCAGTTTTAATGCTAATTGCAGCTTTAATAGTGTAAATAGCAGAGCTGTTGTTAAAAGTAAACAAGTGCTCATGCAGGACTTCTGTTCAGTTCGATCTATATTATCCTGTCTGAAATTTTAATTTAGAAAATAGCCAGTCTGTTTTTTCTAACTAAACAAATTGAGTAAAAGGGGACATTTTATTTATTTTTTGTGCACAGAAGTATATTTTTAAGAAAGATTTAAAAAAGTTTCTTGGTACCATCTAAGTAAAATATGTAATTCAACCTGTATTATTTTACCTTTACTTATGTAAAGAACTTTAGTCTGTACTTCTACTTTTACCAATCTTTTATTTTGCACAGGTATGTGTACACGGGAAAAGAATGTGTGGTTTTACCACCTCTAAAATTTGTGTTTACAACATGTCTGTTTAGTAGAACAAATAAAAACTTCCTGCAAAATAGTATAAGAAGCTTGTGGAAGGAAACAATATAACTACATTTTCATATATCCAATCAAGGTTTTATAGTTTGACTGAAAAATCCAGCATTAGAAAATTGTATGTCAACATTAGTTTTACTGAATTTAAAAAAATCTTTACCACAATTATTTTCCAATCTCTTTTGTCATTTAGCTAAACCAAACTGACCTGAATGAGAGGTTGTTGCAATTAAATGACAGACATTCATGGGAAAAAGGTTATGTTTCTTTTTATATAGCTAAAATTTATATCTTATTTCACCTGGAAGCTTGATTCTGTAAAATATGGTTAGTTTATTTAGATCAGCAAACATTGTAATCACTAGAAAAGCCCTTCTGGTTGTGTTCTAGTTAAAGCTTTGATGGGATTGTGAGGCTAGTGACGAAAATCATCTAGGATGATTTTTTTCTAAAATGCCAGTTGACTGATTTAGCCTCATGCACGCTTCAGGGAAATCTGCTCATCTGTGATCTTTAGGTGTCCATGCAACCTGTTTGTTCAACACCCCGTAGCAACATGGAGATTGTAATTTTTTTAAGTGTGCAACTGCAAAAAAATGCCCGTCTCCGTGGATACTGACACTAAACCCATAACAGCCATATCTTAGGGACATTGTAGGCGGCCATGACAAGTTATGCCCCATTTAAGATGTTGCATTATCTCAATGTGTTTGAGCCGGTCTGAAGCAAATCATCAAAGACATTAAATCAGTGGTTGGCTATGATATGGTACCTTGTTTACGTGCATCTTAGATGAGCAGGCTTCGCATTAAAGCTAGCATCATCCCTATGTAAACAAGTGAGAAATAAAGTGGTGTTTTTTGAGGGTAAGTGTGATTTCACATGACAGGGAAGCAGAAAGGAGAGCTCTGACGGCGTTAAACGGAAAAGGGCAGGTGAGCCCTGCTCCAGGGTGATAAGACCCTCAGGGAACATCCAGACAATGTGCTTACTTGCATTTGCTTCAGTGAAATAAAGAAGAAACTGTTGCACTTCCTGATACACTCACCATCATGTGCTTTGTGTTTTTTTTCACCTTTTTAATCCTTGCTGGTCAGAGTGTGAGGCTGCCCTCATTTGCAGACGCACCGTGGATGGCCCATCGTCTCTTTCCATATGTTCTTCATAAAACCAGGGTTGAATCTTCTATCTTCTCCTCTCAGGCCTCAGGCTGCAGTGTTAGGTCACGAGTTTGTACCGTCTGCTGTCAGGAGAAGGTGCTACTCAGGATGAACAGAATTCACACTATAATAAGCAGCGACAGGGTGTCACCCACTCTGACACAAATCAAACTCCAGCCACTGCGCCTCCGCCTCTGTACCCACCTGCACCCATCCAGCTGAGACCCCTCCACCCCTCGCTCTGTTTTGTGATGCCACTCGCAAATCGTACTTTGTCGGATGCTGCAACAAAGGAGC
Source organism: Cyprinodon tularosa (assembly GCF_016077235.1). NCBI lineage: Eukaryota > Metazoa > Chordata > Actinopteri > Cyprinodontiformes > Cyprinodontidae > Cyprinodon > Cyprinodon tularosa. The sequence continues at coordinate 137,460 of NW_024039597.1, forward strand.
AACATTTGCTATCACATCTTGAAAGCCTATCCAAATATAATGCTGTTTTTTGCTATTTGGCAAAGTTTTCATTTTGCTCTGTCACACACATCAATGTCCAGTCTTACAGGGGAGCTTTTCTTGCTAAAGAGATCAGCAACTGCATCTGATTAGAGTTACAGAACAACTCCAAATTCATAGGCATACCTGTATGTCAAATTATTGTTTTTTTCTTCTTCTCTCATATGCATTGTGAAAAAGTGTTGCCAATGTTTAACGCTATATCAACCATCCAATTTTGACTTTCAGTGGAGTTTTAAACTGTTTATCTCTTTTGAACTCGCTTTGTCACAATTACAATTGCAAAACTTCATGTTTTAATATAAATGTATTCCATACACTAGTGTTTAACTATACACGACTTTACACTTTTTTAACAAATAAAGATATGGTTAAAAATGCATAATATGCCTTTCTGTTTGGTCCTCTTTCTCCAATACCCCTTATTAAAATTAATTGTAAACAACTGATCAAAAACTCAATCAAAAAATTAATAAACAAGTCCTTTTTAAATTAATAAATGTATAAATCCTACTGCTCTGTGAATTCCTCAGTGAATTGTGAGAAAACATTAACAAACAAGCAGCATTATGATGACCAAGAAGCAAAGCAGAGTTATAATATATAACAGTAAAGAGGAAAATAAGCACTCAATATGCTAAGGGGGGATAATCTGTTGAAATAACATCTACTACTTGAACACTAAGTAAAATTTATAGAAAGAAGCATTTATTGTAGGAAAGACAAAGCAAATATATGAAGGAAGGTGCTCTGATTAGATGAGACCAAAAAGAAACTTTGTGGTCTACGTTAAACTATGTGTAGAGGAACGCACATACTGTATATCACACTGATCACAGGATCACAGGTGATAGCAGTATCATGCTGTGAAGGAAGGAAGCCTTTTCTTTAGCATGGAGAGGAAAGCTTGCGAGAGCTGAGAAATAGATGGATAAATTATACAAGAAACAATCCTGCAAAAAGACCTTAAAATACTTCAGAGTGAGGCAGAGGTTCTCTTTCCTGCAAGACAATAACAAGAGACATTCAGACAGACTAATGCTGGAAGGGTTCAGATCAGATCAAATCATCTGTATGTGTTAAACATTGATTCCAGATAGTTAGTAATGAGTAATGAGTTAGTAATAATTTTTGCAAACATACACACTTGGTGTTTGACCAATCTGATTGATGCTGGAAGCTTTTGGAAGAGGACACTTTGTATCAATCCATCAGGTAAAATAAAAAAAAATATATACATAAAAAAGTATGTAGCTTAAATGTTAAGAACAATGAAAACTGTTGTTTTCCTTTTAACAGATGGAACCTTATCAGTGTTAGGCTAAAAGGGTTCCTGTCTCACAGCCTAAGCCAACAGCAGTATAACTAGAGATATACCTGAGCCACTCTAACTTTGAGTCTAGTCTTAAAAATAGGAAGGATGTCTACCTCACAGAATAATACTGGTAGTTAGTTCCTAAACAGAAGAGGCTGATAACTAAAAGATCTACCTCTAATTCTACTTTTGGAAATTATGGAAACCAAGTGAAACCTGCAGATCAACTCCAAAGTGTTAGTGAGATCTAACAGGACAACTACAGATACAACTTCCATTATCTGAGTCCATGAAAATATTATTAGTGACTTTCACCAGTGCAGTTTCTATGCTCTCTTAATCTGGCTAACTAATTAAAAAGGTAATTATGCTGTTATTGCTTATGCACTTGATTAGCAGCTATTTTCTCAAGAATTTTACATAAGAGATCAAGGTTAGATATACCACTGTAGGTCTATAATTAATCACGTTTTTTTTTTTTTTTCAATCAAGATAAGGTGTTTTAAGTAAAGGTTTAATTACAGCTACCATAAATATATTCCTGCATTAGGGATAGATTAAACATATATAAAATAGAGGGGAAAATCAGAGGAAATATTCCTTGAATTTATAGTTGGAACTTGATCTAAAACACAAGTTGATGGCTAAGATGAAGCTAAAAAATTTTAAAATACAGAGAGCACTGAACCAGATCAAAAAACAGTCCAAACAGAGTTCAGGTCCTATATGCTGCTTTAGTTTTGAAGGATGAATTGACCATATTTGGAAGGATGCAAATTATATTTTTGTCACATAATCAACATTATTTTTTTTTTTCATAAGCCATAAACTCATTACTGCTGAGAAGGGATGTTTAAAGTACTCAAAAATAAATAAGTAAATAAATAAATAAATAAAATAAATAAAAAATATCAGGTTTTGTAAAAGTCACTGATAAGAAAAATACCTAAATAACAATCAGACGTTGGTTTAAAAAGCTGGAATAGTAAAGATTAATTTACCAAGTGCAGTTATTTTGTTGTTCACAAGTTAATTCCTCATATACATATCCTTTCGTCATCAACTCCAGTCAAATGTTTAGCGGGTAACAATATGTAACAACATTTCTGCTCCTATAAGTGCACAACATGAGATTCAGCAAACATTCTCAACTTCAGACAACTGCATAAATGATTCTTATAAAAATGATGCTTTACACCCGTGCGTAAGTGAGCAAGCCAAGAGTGTAACTTTGTAAAGAAAGTTGGTGGGGACACTCTAAGGGTGGGGGTTCATGAACATACAGTTACTCAACACAAACGCTTTCAGGTTTTGTATTAGTAGGGCTTGTATTTTCTTAAAATGATTCCAAAAATATATTTATTGAATCCTTTCCTATTGTTGAAAACACGAAAGAACCAAAATGCACTATATTTATAGGTAGTTAGACATTAATGTATATTAAAAAAACAGCTGATTCCAATGCCAACAGCAATACATCATGCCTCCCTAGTATGGAAACAATTTCAATTCCATTCATCCATCAATCTGTCGAGAAAAATGTGGATTGATTAATGGATGTTTTCCCTTTCAGCTACATCAGTGATTATCTTCCATTAAAAGCAGCCAAATCTAATTTAGAAATTATTGCTGAAAGCCCAAGTCTATGTATTGAAATTATTGGTGGGGACATGTCCACAGCAGTCCTTCAGAAAGTTCCGCTCGTGGAGCAAGCATTAATCAGAATTGTAAATCTGCATTTCTGCTGCGATATTTCCATATGAGGCTATGACTTCCAGCACTTGTCAGACTGTGTTCATTCAGAGAAATGGCAATAAAGACGAAGGAGAGATCTTTACCAGCTTGGAGTTCAATGCTCTTTTCAATGAGAGCTTAGAAACATAATTAAAGGACCAAGCCAAGTAGTGTGGAATACACACTACTGCTACAGAAATATTAATATGAGTTCGCCATCAACCAAGACGACACAGCATTCTGCAAAATCTCCTTTTAATACACATGCACACCTGTACTGTAAATCTCCAGACCATGTCTGTCATCCCTTCATAGTACTCTCCATCTCTCTAATATATTTCATAAAAATAAAAATGTTAACGAAGAAACTCTAATTTGTAGAATTTAGAATTCCACATTTTATGTTATAACAAAGCTAAGGCTACATCATAAAGTAAAATGAATGCATATCTCACCATTAGAAGAGTTTCAAGGAGTAAGACGTTGCTGAACCTTCTTTCTGAACTTTCTATCCATTTTCTGTTGCTACTATACTTTGGTCTCACATAGAGCTCACTTACTGTTCCTTTTATAACAAAATAACAAAAATGGAACCAGTGTCAACTGGAAACTGACTTGCCAGATGCAGGTGTAGTGATCGTTCTGTCATCAGTGAATAAAACCTGAGATGCCTGAGAAACAATTAGAAATAGTGATAAATGGTGAATGATACATTTTGTCCTAAATCGCTCATACGAAACGTTTAAGTAAACATGTGTTTGTGAACACTTTGCATGAGGCCCAATGTCTCAGATTGCAAAGTAAAAGTGCAGCTTTTTATGTCTCTAATGTTACGAAATTAAAATGAAAGCCTTATTTTTAAAAAAATGTTCAGTAAAGTACAGATTTTAAAAAAATGCAAGTGTAGGCTACCTTGACGTACTAAATGTACTTAGTTACTATATACCTCTGCAACTAAGAGCTGGGGGATGCGTTAACAGAGCGTGGCTGTATGTGAGTTTGAGGACTGTAGGCTTATTCTTATTCTCATATTGTTGTGGAAAAATACACTGCTGTTGTTTTATGAAGGGTTATTTTATACAGCAGCAGCATTAAGCTAGGACTAAGAACCAATTCAATATTAAAGCAGGGAGCCAGCTGCTGATTAATAAATTCCTTCTTTTTCAGAGGGGCTACATTGTCTAAAGCAACGCTCGGAGAGGAAGTAGTCCCATCAACAAAGTCATAAATTTTAGAAGGGAATAAATGACATGGCTGCTCTCTGCAATGTTTTCAGTCATACAGAGGTCAATTGGATTTCTCACCCGTCTTGTCACCGTGCGCTGAAGACTGGTTCCTGAATTGCTGCCACTCAGATTCTGCTCTGGTGTTCCCCTCTAGCCCCCTTCGGTGATACCGAGCTGGAGAAGAGACCCCCGTTCCTGGATTTACTCTGGTTTCTTCAGCTGCTCCTCGAACCTGTCTCCGCTGTGGTGCTGCTCGGCCTCCCGCCTATGTTCTATTCGCTAGCCCACCTGTTGCTCAGCCATTTCCTCTCATCCGAAAGCAGTGAGTCGCAGAATCCCTTCTTCAACTCACCCTCCCCGGATAGGTTATCCATTACTGGCATGCTCCAAACTCTGACATTCTGAGCCACGCCACCTGCAGCTCAGGTAATGTTCTTGACTTTGTATTGCCTAAATAAACATCTTTAACTGCTCATGTTCTCTGACTGTGTCTGCATGTGGGCCAAACACCTTGAAACCATGACAGGAACCAAGTGCAACCAACTCAGTCAAATCACATTTGAAGGTTACAAATGGCCATTTAGGACAGGGTTGTGATTAAATACTGTTATTTCACAATCAATGGCTTATGTCAGGATAAGGTCCAAAGAATGGAGATGAGAATGTGTGGGTCTATAAACATTTTAAACAAAGCTAATTTATTATAGGATGGCATTAAAGGTTGCATTTAGGCAATCAACTTCAATATCAGTATGAATGTTACATTTTCAAAGAACACAAATCAAGTCAGTAATGAAGTCAGTAACAAACTCTTTGAGAAGAGAGATCTTATATCCAGTAAAACACAGTTAATTGTTTTCTTTTTGTGCTTGAATTAACTTTGCAGTCATATTCATTTCAATGAGATCACTATGATCCAATTTATTGGATTTTGGCTATGGGCAAGATGCTGTCTGAATGGGGTAATGTGAGAGTGACAGGGGAGGAGAAGCAGAGAGGTGTTTTAAACTAGGACTCCTGTTGTCAGAGTTTTGAAAGTCTAATAAATGAAGCCAGATTCCTTGAAAGAAGAGCTGTAGCATCCACAGTGGTATCACAACTAAGTTTGTAATTATCAACATAGCCAAAATAGTTTTCAGGAAACCATCTAGATGGCGAGCAGTTGAATGAGGTCATGCGGATAGGTCAACCCTGGTCACATCAGGGAAGCGACAAACTTGCTGTTACGGATCAGAACCACAGTTTCACTGAGGGTGAAATTGTGGTCTGAATGGGGTAATGTGAGAGTGACAGGGGAGGAGCTGCAGAGAGGTGTTTTAAACTAGGACTCCTGTTGTCAGAGTTTTGAAAGTCTAATAAATGCAGCCAGATTCCTAGAAAGAAGAATTGCAGCATCCACAGTGGTATCACAACTAAGTTTTTAATTATCAACATTGACAAAATCGTTTTCAGGAAACCACCAAGATGGCGAGCAATTGAATGAGGTCATGCTGGTAGATCAACCCTGGTCACATCAGGGAAGCGACAAACTTGCTGTTACAGATCAGAACCACAATTTCACTGAGGGTGTAAGATTATGCATGTGTTTCGATGCAACCGGTCCCCCTGACATCACATCCTGAACCATGCCCTGCAGCTTCTCTAAATCCACAGAGGAAACCCTTTTTCTCCTTCTTCCCTTGGACTTAGCTCTGGATGCAATGGAGAGACCTGAACTTCAAGCTGTACATCACATTACACGTGGTGCAATATCCAAAACAGTAGTCCATTTGGCGAAAAGCACTACATCCCTATTCAAAAGAGCTGTATATCATCTCTGCTGCTAATCTGGACATCCACTCAGCGCTTCACAACAGCTAAGTTAATGAACTGAACACAATCAAATACCTTACCTAAAGAAACTCTTTTATGTTTACTGATTCTTCCATGTGTTCTTTGTTTATTTCAGTAGCTTGTTGTGTTTGCATAGGTTGTAGGGATTATTAGGTTCAATAAATAACCCCTTCTGTTTTAATGGTGGTAGTCTGATTACTTATATAGCAGTGGTTAATTGTCGAAAAAGAGAAGACCCTACTTCCTTTGAGTAACAGCTTGAATAGACAGAGACAAATATTTTCCTTGGGATTAATGATAAATAAATCTGCTTAAATTATAAACCAAGTATTGACATTTACTGATGGTGAAGACATCTTGGATTTTAACAGCCGGTCCAAAATATCCATCCTCAAAGGTAAACCATTAATAATATGTGGTAAGTGAGCAAATTGTCAGTTATAATCATATAATAAAAGATTATGACTTGGTCTTATACCTTTGAATGGCACAATTATACTTTCCAGTTATAACTAATGATATATCCATAATCTGCAGGTAAAATTGTACAACATTGCACAGTTAAGCAACAATAATTTTATGGACCTCCAATCGACGTAACTGGGTGTCATTAAGCCAGCATGATTAGCAATCTTACTTTATTTACCTTATCTTTACCCAGCAGTTTCAGATAGGTGTTAATGTCATGCATTCAGGCCCCCATCAAATATCTGAATATGGTCCCTGGTCTCCAGTGCCACCTTTCTTACTGTGGAACTACCATCAACTGAAAAATCAGTTACAAATTCAGTCTGGTTGGTGGAGACCAGTGGGTAGGGATCTATGATTACTCATTCTACATACCTGACTTCCAGGAACCCTGGGAACCCTCCCTTTTGGAGGGCCACTACATGTCCATGTACCTACTCTCAGTGGTCATTCTTGATACTAAAAATTACATCTGCCTTTATGACTGATGGATGGGAATAATGGAACATCTGACACAGAGAGCAGGAAAGAGGAGAAGACTGAGGCCAAGTTTTGAAAATATTTGAGGAGACAGTACAGGAAGCCATAGTAGCATTAAATCTAGTGCTAGCCTAGCAACTTCTTACCACCAGTAATTGAAAAGAAGTGTTCCCAATAATTCAATTGAGTTAATCTATATAGCACGGATTCATAACACATGTTAAGGCACTTTACAGCTTTAAGTTTTCTATCTGAGGAAAACCAGTTGATTGCATTGACTCATTGACTTGAAGGCAATCCCTCACACCAAGCATGCTTGTAGCGACAGTCGAGAGGAAAACTACTTTTTAACTGGAAGAAACTTCCAGTGGAACCATGCTCAGTGTGAGCAGCCATCTGCCGAGGCCGACTGGGGTTCAAGGAGACAGAAGCAGACATAGAAAAAGAAGCAGAGGTACAAACAACAAGATCAATCAAAAAATGCCTTTAAATATGTGTATGCATAATTAGAGTAACTCAGAGGGGCTAACACCTATCTCCCTATCCTAACCCTAAGCCTAGAAAGGTCATAAGTCCGTCAAAGGGCTGCCACCATCATGCTATCCCATATTTTCAATTGCTTTGCCAACATTTTGTAAGTATTCCAAAAAGTCCCAATCGGTTCTTTTTTTAAAGCCATTATTTGTTGTTATAACCCATCTGTATCTTTCCTCACGTTTTGCATTCCCTTTGGTGAGAAAAAAAAATAGAAGCTTGGCAAATCCTAAAGCTAACCATTTTACCACATGTCAGGAATCCCCTTTGTCCATTTTTCTTGGTTCCAAATCAATGTTCTCAACACAAACATGGAGTAGGCACAAAGGAAACCTTATACATTACCTGAAAAGTCAAAAAATATATAAACCATTTTGGTTCCATCAGCACAAATACAATGTTTTGGTTTTTTTTTCATTTCATGCCTGTTTCACAATTTATCCTAGGACAATGCAGGGTACGTTTATTGAAGAGAAGTAGCCACCGTAGGTTTTTCTCAGGTGCTTCAGGTGGTATCATTTGGTTATTATTGTTTATTAGTCCCATAGATTCGTATCAGATTGTGCCTCCTACCTACCAGTAGGCTCAGTCGGTTGTTATCACCCATTGAACCCTAATCCTAACCCTAAAGTAATTCCTTTTTACCTCCAGAATTAATTAATCTATTTATGTGTAATCTGAACATCTTAATCTATTGTAAAAATTGGTTGATTGGCATGTCAGTCTTATTGGACAACCCCTCAAAAGAAAGAATTCACTCGTAAAGCTATAAAACACTGTAAATAAAGTATAGGAAAGTATAAACTAGGTTTATAGAAAGTGAGGTTTAAGGGTTTAGACATGGCCGAAGCAGCTATTATCAACGATAAGCTGCATTTTATCAGCCATAAGAAACCTACTAGAAGGTAGAGGAGGTGCAGTCTTAAGCAATTCAATGGGACTTTTAACTACAAATAACAGATATTTAATGCCTGATCAGTACCAAAGCTGGGCTAAACTTTTTTATTACCTTGTCTATTTTTTCAGGAGTTTTCTATATTCCTAAAGGCTTAAAATTGTTTTGTTGTTTTTGGCGAAAGAAAAAGCCTGCTGTTCTATTTTCCATTGCTTAAATCTTTTTAATTTCAATGAGGGTTCTTCTTCGTGATTTTCTAGACATCGTTACTAACTTTGAGTTTCTATCAAATGTATTACTTTTAGATTTTCCAAACTGATCACCTTTATCTGTTTCTTATTCTCCTTGTTAACTTTACTCTCGAGTTTCCATGAAATACTTTGGATTTTCTATAGCTGGGAGAGAGAGAGCAATGAAATGTCAGTCAAGGTTCACATGTTAGCTAACGTGTTCCAAATGACTTTTTTTGGAATCCCTGGTCTCCTTATTAACCAAAGATCACCTTGATAGAGTCTACATGCCTTATCACAGCTCTTCTCTGTGCCATGCATAATGTGATGAATATCTCAAATCAGCTTTCTTTAATTACATTTACACAACACATAGTAAGGCTTTACACTAGTCTCCTCCTAAGAGACCATTTTATAATCTTGCTGTGTGCCGGGATAAAAGAAAAATAATTCTCCATAAGGAGGTGATTACACATACGGATAATTCTGAACAGATGTGAAAATGTCTCAGCAAGTTAACAAGTCTTTGGTGGAAATACAGACTTTATCACTGCTATAACAGTGTGAACAATCTTTCACAGTTGTGGTCTTGGTTTCAAGTAGATGGCAGGGATGGTGGCAAAATCAAGGCCACTCTTCATAGTTGCTCTTAAAAACTTTGGGCTGCAGTTGATCATGGTTACATCTGTTTTACATATGTTTGCATGAATCATTTTGAAGAGCAACCAGCGCTGTTGAGAAAGGCAGCCGTTTTATATCCCAACTTTGCAGAGTTCTGATTTGGTGTTTTCAGCGAATAGCCTAATGCACAAACTCAAAAATGAAATCCTCAACTTAAGAGTCACTGCTTATATTAAGCAGAGACCCTTTATTTATGTCAAGTAAAGATCAGAAGAATAAATGCCATTAGGTTGATGTCCAGATTGTCTTTTAAATCTTTTTTTTTTTATTATGTTCTTTAAAAAAATTTTTTACATTACTAAATTTTTATAAACCAGAAAGTGGTTTTTGGAGGATTATATTCTGTGTAAAATAAAGTGTTTGAAAATGTTCAACATGTATCTCCTTATAAAACTAAGGTTCTTTGGTTCTTCTTAGAAAAAGATAAAAGCACAAATTGGCAATGCCTCCCATCAAAGGTGTTTTCCCTTTCTGCTTCTCAAAGTAAATAACGAAAACTATGCATAAAGAAAAATCCATAGTGAAATAAGAATGAGAGGAGGAGGAGGGGTGTTCACCTACGAGCAAAAAAGAAACTTTGGGTAATTGCCATAACACAAATAATGAGAGGCTAAGCAGGGAAGTGTTTGAAGAGCGGTCGTGATCAAGATAAGATTGGAGACATTATCATGTTGGAGAGAAAGCTTTGTTTTTTTTCTGTCTGCTGTAGCTGAGAGGAAGCTTTAGTGACTGACTTGGTTATATGAGCCAGACGCTGAGTGAACCAGAAAAAACAAATTATAGTGCAACAAGGGTGAATCTTCGGTTTAAAACCAGGCAAAATAAACAGTTATTTTTTAGAAGTAATCATTAATTGATTTATTTACATTCACCAACATCAGTGCATTTTGTCCCTTGCTCATGTATTCCCTATTTATTGTTTTTTAGTTTTTTTTTTTTGTTGTTGCTTTTTTTATGTATTGCTTTCTTGTTGCACTATGGGTCTATGTGGATCAACAATTTCAGTTTAGCTGCATATCTTTTGCATTCAGCCAATTGACAATAAAAGAGAAAATAAACTCATTTAGTGGCCACAGACCCTTTTAGCCTTTAGGTTTCCTTTAAGGTCTTAAGAAAAACAGGTCCAATGGTTTAGAAATATGTAATTAAATTGATTAATTGTAATTGATTAGGATAAATACAATAATAACGCCAGAGTAAAGTTTGCCGCATATGTCTGACCTTATCATAGTGTTAGTGATTTCCGCCTGTTTTAACATATCATATGTGAAATGTTATAAAATCCTGCAAGACAATCCTGCATTTCAACCACAGCGGCATTTGTTGGTTTTGTTTTAACATGCAAACATTTTAGGAGAGCTGCTGAGCAATTGCAACGCTTTTGTAAAACCACCTTTCAAACAGCCTTTGACAGAACATATATTTATTTTGTGTTGACACTGCATGGAAGAAAATGCCACAAATGCGTGTTAATATATAAAAGAAAACTCTACTGCCTGGGTGTTTAATTCTCCGCAATGTGAAAATCGTCTGCACTCTGCTAATGCTTTTATATTTGGTGTAATTATAAACAGATGCATGGCAAATGAATATCAAGCTTGTAATGATTAGGATAACAGAGGCAAGACCTTATGGGGCTGAACCAATGGTTTTTTTTTTCAGGGAATGCGGAGTCTCATTTCAAAGAAATACCTGTTGTAGCTCAGAAGAGGTGGGATAATTTTGTTTTTGTTGTTTTTTTGCATTTTATTCTTTCCTGGATATTTGGGTTACCGCATGATTGATGCCGGACTTAATCCGGCGCTCTTTGCGCCTTCCCCAGGAGTCTGAGGCGGTTTCTTTGTGGCTCCTCGTCCCATGCGAAGCAGACCAAAAAGCTGCAGAGCCAGGGTCAGAGATCCGTTCGGCGGGGTGGCTCGTTCCCACCGGCGCATCTGCACGTGAAATCGCCATTTCACCCCTCCACACTCCCTAATTGTTGCTAAAATTATTTGTGAAATTGCCTTCCACCAGGAGTGTTTTCCACGGCAATTGTCACACGATTTTATATGCACGGTGGGCCCACAGAGCCAGCACACACGCACACCTCCTCTCCTCTCTTCAGCCACATGCGCTCCTTCTGTTTAGCTCTAATTGTGACGCATTATTATATACAATTTTTTAAAACATTTACCAGTAAAGGGTGCCCTCTGTACTTGACCTGCTGTCATCAATATCGGGTCGATTCAAATGTTGTAGCCAATTACAACAAAAGCAAGAGGAGCTGACTGGGATGCGCATGCAGCGCGCAGTTAGACTAATTGAAAGGTTAACAAGCAAAGGGCCGCAGTTCTTCTAACCTCCGCCTGGCAGGGCGGCTCCTGGACGAACTCTAACTTAACTGTCAATTTAAACATTGTTTCAATCACACTTCTTTTAGTTTATGACTACAATTATACCGTAATAACAAAGCTGGCTCTTTTTTTTTACCAAATAGTTTTAAAAGTTAAATAAATACATGAATAAATAAACGAATGAATAAATAAACAAATAAATAAATAAAGTTAGACATTATATGATATAGTAAACGTCCCATGATGTGAACTAAATTTCATTATCAAGAAAAAGTTCAGATGTTTACTGCTTTGTTAAATTTGACCAAACCTTTGCTTCTTATAGTATATATCCTATGTGGCCCGTTAAGAGAGGCAGCAGTGAATACAAGAAAAAAGTAAAAATGTAATGATCTGATTGGTTGCCGGGCTCTTGGCTAAACCCACTCCCTTTCATCCATAAAAGAAAGGGCAGCGAGCCTATGGGAGCGCTCCGCTGTCTCCTCCTACGACATGCACGAAAGTTGGCCACTTAAACTACTTCCAGGCAGCCGGCAGACATTATATCCAACCCAAACTACACCAGGGGGAAAGGAATAACACCGCGTTTCCCACAGCGCACTATCATTCAGCCGCTTGCTCCTCCTTTTTTTATTTTTTATTTTTCTACAAACTTAATCTCTCTAGAGCGTTTTATTTCAGTTGTTGCTGCGTTTATTCGTTTCGTTTTGGTATATTTATCAAGAAAAAGGAGAGCATTTATTTTTTTATACATATATGTATTTTCCCCTGGGTGGAAGAAGTGTCTGTCCAGATTTTCTCCCCCTAGGATTTGGGATTTAACAGTGTCTATTCTCTGATCTTTCAAAAAAACATTCCGTTTTTCCTTTTTATTTTATTTTTTATTTTTCTTATTCTTGGTTGTTTCCTGGTTTGGACTTTTAGTGAAGCAGGTTCCACTGCAAAGTGATTTGGGTTTTATTTTTTAATTTTTATTGCCCCAGTAGCTAGAGGATGGCTACTTTACCGGGAACAGTGCCTCGGATGGTGCGCCCTGCGCCAGGCCAGAACTACCCAAGAACCGGCTTCCCCTTGGAAGGTGAGGAGAAGGACAGCCCATGGGTGCCTAGTGTTTGACCTTGTGCTGGTTAGATACAAAATAAAACAATCCGCTCTGTCAGCTTCTATGGTACGCACAGTTTGTCATCGGCGACATGCTGGGAAATAAAAAAGATGGGTGAACAAAACGCGCCGCAGTCAGAGCTGATTAAAGTTAACCTCAAGTCATGGTGAGGGGAGATTTATAGCCGCAGAAATACTAACTGGTGTTTTAAAAACTGCTCATTCACAACGGTGCACGATTTATTAAAAAATAATGAGTATTTAAGCTATATTTATATGCCTTTCAGACAGGATCTTTTCTGTTTACTTTTGTTATTGCTTGATAATATTATTTTAATATAACACTTTAAAACTACTCGATACACATAAGGCCTACTTAAATATTTAATTATATTAATGTGAATTAATTTGGCCCTCAGATTTAAATGCTTAATTTGCATTTATTTTTAATACTATTTTTGCATGTCCCTGGACGCACATCCGTACGGGGGTAAATAACAACAGCAAGAAAGATCATTGCATTTGCATGTATTTTCGGGAAACTATTTCCTCCCCATTCTGCACCCGCTTCGTGCTCAAGTGCCCTGGACTGAAATGTACAAAAACCACGTAGCTCGCAAGTGACTCGAGCTGTGGGATTTGTTGGAGTGGTCCCGCAGCTGGAAATGGCAATAATAGACACGGCAAAGAGATGGCTCAAAGGATCACATCAATATTTGTACAGCATGACTAGGAATAATCAAGGTGGGAAGTGCCATCCTCTCTAGTGTCTCTCAGATGTGAAATTGCATCCTGGAGTGGATCCTTGGATGCATCCTAGGATGAATTTGGCACGAAGCTCCCTGAAAAATGGTTAATATGATAATGTGCGTAAACTGCGCACGAAACAAAGTAAGCAACACATGTGGCAATTATCCAATGAAATTACAATCACAGTTATAAGAGGGTTATGTTAATTGTTATAGTCTTGTTTTATATGAAAGTTTGTTAAAAATAAATTGAAGTTTTTGTTTTTGCTTGTTGCGATGCAGTGTCCACCCCTCTGGGCCAGGGCAGGGTGAACCAACTTGGTGGAGTCTTCATCAACGGGAGGCCCCTGCCAAATCACATCCGACACAAGATAGTGGAGATGGCCCACCATGGCATCCGGCCCTGCGTGATCTCGCGACAACTGCGAGTTTCTCATGGCTGCGTCTCCAAGATCCTGTGCCGATACCAGGAGACCGGCTCGATACGTCCAGGGGCCATAGGGGGCAGCAAGCCCAGGGTGAGTGGTGATCCGCAGCCATGGGTCAACGTCAAAAGTTATGATTAAATTTATTCATGGGTTTATAAAGCCCAATAATAATAATAATAATACGGTCTACTTCAATGTACCTTGAAATTTTATTTGCATTACAACCATTACATCATATCTATTGACTGATATTGATGGTCAAATTTAAATAAGATTATGATGTTAAAATTTTTAACGTGTCTTCAAATATGTTATGAATGTAAACAAAAAATATTCACAGTTAATGTAGCTTTTTCCTTTTAATATACAACTATTTTGAAAACGAAAAGACTTCTATAATTATATATTACTGTGTTTTAAACCTCGTCAAAAATTGCATTTTATTTTCATTTCTATGGTATTTTATTTTGATAGGTTATCCAAAAGGCTCCACGTTTGTTTCAAGTTAGGTTTCATTTTTATCTGTTTTTTATTATTTATTTGTACATAAATTGATTCCTAAAACTTAAAAAAAAAATGTTATAATTGATCAAAGATAATCTGACAAATAGGCTAAAATAGTATTTATTGTTCCTTAGGGATCAATGCAGCACAATGGATAATATGTTTGTGTAAAATGGATTTTTACTATAGTAGCCTTTTTCTGATCAAATTAATTTATATATTTAATTAGCTTATATAGATTTTTTTCTATCAAATGTATTCAGTCATGTCGCCTCTAAATTATTTTAACTGTATTTTTTTTGTACTCTATCTGTTTTCCTCCAACTAAAATTCCTTTTTCTCTTTTTTTTTTCTTTTTTACTTGCCATCATCAAATTTCAAACCTAAAGCAGGTGGCAACTCCCGACGTGGAGAAGCGGATCGAAGAGTACAAGAGAGAAAACCCGGGTATGTTCAGCTGGGAGATCCGGGATAAGCTGCTGAAGGACGGGGTGTGCGACAGAAGCACAGTTCCTTCAGGTGAGGCTTCATCTGGTAAGCTGCACTTTTTTTCCCTTACTACTAGCGAAACACCGCAGCATCACCTCTCAATGAACATCACTGTGAATTTAACATATCTTAAGCTCCCACCCCCTCCCCCTGATAATAAAACGCCTCTGTAAGCAAAATCAGAGAAATAGTTAATATATCCTGTTGAAATGTGGCTTCAGTGCTCATTATATTTGCTCTGAAAACGCTGCAGAAACTTTTCCTGTGCCTTTTTTTTTTTCTTTCTTTTTTCTTTTTTTCTTTTTTTGAGATACGAGAGAGCAAGACAGAAAAATGTTTCATAGGATTATTCTGGTTCTGTTATGGCTTTTAGGCCTAATCACCCATTTACCTTTTTGTTGCCATTAGTGAGTTCCATCAGCCGCGTTTTGAGGGCCCGATTTGGCAAAAAAGATGACGAGGATGACTGTGATAAGAAGGATGAAGATGGAGAAAAGAAAACAAAGCATAGCATCGATGGCATCCTTGGTGATAAATGTAAGTTTACAACCAATACAAATTGTATTATTAATATTATTATTATTTGAGTAAATATGCAGGCTTGCAAACTGGAAGCAAACGATTTTAAATTGACTTCCTACTTGAACGTCCTCTGGGGAAATCGTCCCACATCCGAGCTGCGGCTCTAAGCGCAGACAATTTATTCCCGCTTTAAACTCCGAGCCAGCACTTGTTTCACTCCCTTCAATAATTTATGAGAGCCTTGGCAGAAGGTATTTAGCTGCTGAGAATTAATTTGTGTGGCGCATTCCTGCTCATTTCACTCACTCATTCAGGGGGACATCTAAACCGACAGCTGACAGTTGACCCACTTCAGGCTCCATGACGTTTCACCGCCTGTCAGTGAGAGCGGAAATGGGATGCGCATGTTATTGTTTCTGCTGTTAGAAAGCGGTGCAGGTATTTTGTTTCTAAATAGCCCTGAAGGATGATCATTTCCCCTGTGGTCGCCGGTGTTAAAGCATGTTGTAATGCATTTGAAATTTTAAAGTGAAGCAAGGTCTAATGAGGGATTCCGTTTTACACTGAAATAAGGAAGACATTGAAATACATACTAGGCCTATATACAGATTGAGCGTATTTTAAATGTCCTTTTTGTAAAAAAATTTACACGGTACAAAAAAATGTATAAAGAGTTACATTTTGGCAATGAAAATGATAAAAAAAAAATGTAATCAAAATATTATTTATAATGTTCAATACATATTGGTATCTGGTACAGTTTCCAGCAGAAAAATGTGCCAAAGATAGGAGCTTGCATAATGCTTCTTGCAAGAATCCCAGTTTATTTTTGATTTTTTATATACATTAACAGATTTAACTGTTGCTCTAATGCTGGAGATTGCTTGCAAACTTAGCTTTACCTCAAACACTCACAGCCAGGTGACTGGCTAACAAGAAGAGGATATTAGGATATGTCATGCATCTGTTAGGATGGCCGTTTTAATAGGATGTTTTCTGACAAAAGAAAAGGTTCTATGATACCACAAGACAATTTTTGTGTTGCTGCTATATGGGTGAGGTGATGTTGCTTACTAAAACAAATTACCTTTAGATTTCCAGAGTCCCCTTGTAATTTTGTGAAGGTTTCCAGGAACCAAAACAACTGTTTTCCAATTCTACTTTTTTATTATTTGAGCAGTTTGATCCGCTGATTGCATGTAGAATATATATATATATATATATATATATATATATATATATATATATATATATATATATATATATATATATATATATATATATATATATATATATATATATATACATACATGAGTGTGTGTGTGTATGTGTTGAATCAAACAAGCGTCTTAGATGTTAAGCACTTATTACAAAGTTTGTTTTTACTCCACAATAAATTAAACATTTAAGTGAAGTTGGTAAATATAAAAACCAAAACGATAAATAATTTGTAAAAACAAAGATAAACAGATACATTAATAAATGTAAATAAAATTAACTATGTACCAAGGACTAGACGAAATAGAAGCTATTTATAGTTTGTAGATGAATTTGTGTTGAATGCATTCAGTTAACAACTATCTTGGTCCACAAAACCTTTTAAATATGTGACACAAAAAGCTGTTATAATCCATAGCTTCTGTAACTACTTTGTGAAATATCCACAATTTTATTATTTCATTTTGAATATATATTTGTTAGTAACAAGTGAAGCGGTTAAAAATTAATAAGTAAAGTTCAGTCGTTAAAATTACATGGTAAATAAAATCTATTTATTATAACAATATTCCAACAACTATGATTCTAAGTTTCAACCAGTTTCTTTTGCCAGGGTAAATATTGCTTCTGTCCAAGCTGAAACGAAAGAAGGGAAATAAAAATAATGCAATACCTGTTTTTTTTTTTTTTTTTTTTTTTTTTTTTTTATGCAGACTGCACACAAATATTTTTCAAACTTGAAGATGAACTTCATGAGTAAAACCTCCCCTCTATTGAAGCTTTTCTTAAGCGAGGAGTCCGTGGTACAAAAGCAAATCCTGGAAAGCACTGCAGCGTAAAGCAGAGTGTATAGTTCTGCGTCCATTCACATTCAAAGAACTGCTAAAAGAGAGAGAAAAGTTTGGACAAAGGGCAAGGATCGCTACAAAAGGAGATGAATTATTCAGTGCGCCCCGCTGCTAGATAGTTTTGTAATTTAGTATATAATGGCCCCGTTGGAGAAAAATCGGTATGTGGCGTGAAAACGGTCCCATTTTCTTCGTCACAGCGCAGATAAATGTTAGGAGAAAAAATGTCACAGTTTTCCTGCAAATATCTCCAGCGTCTTGTAAACCCTGCTGGCAGCAAATGACCGGCGTATATGGCTGGAGCCTGGTCCTTTACGCACAACGCGCCTGATTGATTGAATTGGACTTTAACTGCATCTTTAGCGCTTTCCTGCTTGTTTTCTTGCCTTTGTTGCAAAATTTCCACATAATGTTGCTCTCTAGATTTGTTTCCTTTTTTTAAGCGCTGCTTGTTGTTTTAAATTGGGATCGAATTACGCTGCTATAAAAAGAGGGACTAACCCAGTGCGTAATGCAGTTTAGACAAGCAGCATCAGGATGGTGTTTAATAATGTTAATACTTATTAGAGTAAAAGCGCTGGAAACGATGCTCGCTTCAATAGGTGCTTGTGTTCGTGCCGGCTGTAATAGCTCCAAGGCATAGTAAGAAATGTATTTATCCCCAATCAGCCCCTCACTCTGCGAGTTTGAAGTACGGCCCTTATGTGTAGAGGGGTTTTTAAAGCAGATTAAACAGAGCCTTTTATTTCTTTTCACTTTCATCTCAGAGCGGAGCGCACTGTGGCTCGCCCTGGGCACTAAATTCATACGTTTTTTTTTTTTTTTCTGGTTTACTTATCCAGATTTTAAGACTTTATTTATTTATCTATCTGCTTGTTTATTAGGTCTTCGTATTATTATTTTTTTCATGTTACATCACGGATTTATCTGGGCACTAATCTAGTTCTTTTTTTAAAAAAAACGTATTGAAAATCCCAAACAAATTAGTGCGCGTTTAATTTCCTGCAAAACAAGTAAAACAGAATATTCTGGTGCATGCACTGCCTTTGAGAATGGCGAAAAGACTGAGTTACACCAAGCACAAATGTGCTTTTTTATTTTGTGTATGTGCGTGTTTTTTTTTTTTTTTTTTTACTAGTTAGTTTGTTGTTGTTTTTTTTTTTTTTGTTTTTTTTGTTTGTTTGTTTTTTTTTGGGGGGGGGGTAATTGCGTCGTGGAAACATGTAGGCTATCAGATGTCTTGGGTCGATTTGCTGTACATGACGCATCCTTTCAGACCGTTAGATGAGGTGGAGACAGGCGATAGACACTTCAACAAATCGCAGGATTACCTGCAGGTCGCTCTAATTAAACAGATGCCAGGTGGGATTAAAATTGCGCACTGGGTAAGAAAACTGACAAAGCTGCGCAAAGGTGTGAGGAGGAGAGACAGACCGTGTATGTTTGGATTAGCAAAATGCAAACAAACGGCGGAGAGTCACATTTATTGCACATAAGACCTGTTTTTCAAACTGTTATTTGTTTTTTAGAAATAGATAAATTATTTGTTTTTATGGTGAGTGCTTATTCTTGCCTAACATTAAAAAAAATCTTATATCCAAATATTTACAATTCCAAACAAAAAAACACAATATAATAAAATATAATTGCTCAAATCAAACTGAAAAATGCCCACTTCCACGCGCCCTTCTCTCTAAGTGTATGGTAATATAATGTAGCCATATTTCGGGTCTAAAGCCGCACTGAATGAGAAGGACAGGGGGAATGAAGCGAGAGACCACTTCAAACAAATCCATCTGGAACAGTGTGTGAGAGAGATTCAGTGAAAGTATGGGGAAGTTATTTAGCTATTAATAACGTTTTTTCCTCAGGCATTCAGAGTGACTCCATCTGCACTTTCTCGCAGCTATTTGGCTGGGTGGAAATTGAGGGAGACCCAAATGTTGGGTAGAGATAACATACCCATCATAGCCCAGACCCAGCGCTGTGCTTCACTGCATTAAACTCGGATTAACCTCCCCTGTCCCCGCAGCCACTCAAGCCACATTTCACTGGATTTTACATCGGTAGGACCGCATTTCATATAGAGGGGGCATGGAGCTGAAAAGACATTATTATTATTATTATTATTATTATTATTATTATTATTATTATTATTATTATTATTATTATTATTATTATTATTATTATTATTATTATTATTACTTTCTATTTGAAACGAACATATATTAACAATATTTTAGGTCTAAATGACTATTAATATTTATAGGTATTATAAACACATCTTCCATGTGTTAGAAAATAGACTTACCGGTTTGTAAATTCTAGATATATTTATATAAATAAATATATTTATAGGCCTGTCAAAAATGAGCTGGGATTTTAATATTTGCCTGCTATTATTTAGTACGTTTTTGAATCACTAGTCAAAGAAGATAAATACAAAAAATGTTTCTTTTTGCAAACAGTGAGCAATTTAAATCTTAGTGATATGAACCTATAATATGCTGGGAATTTAAAGCAGTCTTGTGGCTTCGGTTTGTAACTGAAATAAAGCTTTTTAATTTTTTATGAAAAAAACAAAACAAAATATGTTTTAAGGTATTTCTTAATTATTAACTTTTTTTATTATTTTGTCAAAGCAGCAATTTGCAAGCAGGCCTACAAGCTTGCTGAAAGCAAGCTCCTTGTATTATTTCCTTTTCCTCCAAGATGAGAAGACGGTGTGGCAAATGAACAGTAGCATTAGAGATAGATTAACATTTAACCTCAGCAACGCTAAACAGTATCAAAAATACTCAGTGGCACATCAAATGGATTAAACATCACCATGCTAATACTTAGCTACTGCAGTTGACTGCCATTGCTGTTAGCTTAGCCTAGTTCTTAGGTTGCCTAGTAAGATGTTGCCTAGCAACCTGGTCTGCTTTTTCACCTAGCCAGGGAGAATAGATTTATACTCATAGTAATAAATCAATGAAACCACCTCAAAATAATGAAAACAAATAATATAAAAAAATGTGACATGTAAGGTTAAAAATTAAAATAAAGGACATAGTTTCCTATACAGTAGCTTGCTAGAGTAAGTGATGATGGTCCAAAACCTGGAAAGTATTCAAACATTCTTTTAGTTACTAAAGTCCCTTACTTAAAACACTTTTTTGCTCTTCCTTAAATTCTGAGGAATATATTTAGACAGGGATGACTGATCAGCATATGACCTCAACACCAGCTAAAAAAAAAATCAGTGACAAATGGGTTTTATTCTTATTACCTTAGCTTAGTTCTTTGGTTGCTTGGTATAATCTTACCTAGCAACCCCAACAGCATTTTGATGCTTTTTAAGTCAGAAGGGATTAATAAAACGCTAAGTAGTTTTGCTTGTACCTCTACTAATGCGCAGAATAAAAGATTTAAAATAGTAAATGCAGTGTATAATAGGTAACCAAAGGTTTTTACTGATTCTGATTTAACATATCGTGAGATTTAATGACAGAATCAAATACAAGTAATTGCTTTCCGGTTTGAGCAAGGTAAGGCGAACAAATCGTCCAGTACAATAGCACGACATCTCCTGCTTATTAGTAATAAGCATACATTTTTAAAAGAGCACAATTTAAGCTTGTAGACCTACCAACC
Source organism: Cyprinodon tularosa (assembly GCF_016077235.1). Taxonomy (NCBI): domain Eukaryota; kingdom Metazoa; phylum Chordata; class Actinopteri; order Cyprinodontiformes; family Cyprinodontidae; genus Cyprinodon; species Cyprinodon tularosa. Next base: position 158,747 of record NW_024039597.1, read on the forward strand.
CGGCAAGACATTTCAGTGTCAGGAGCTTTAAGTGTCAACAGCATGAAAAAAAAAAAAAAATGAAGTAGGCTTAAATTCACTCTGCGCTGGCATTTGACTTTGATCACATGAGAAATATTCACGGAAGCACAAACACTAGCTCTGTCACCATTATCCAGGCTGACAGTGATACCTCTCAAGGCTGTCCATTAATTAAAGTTGCGCTTACCATGTGGGACGACTTCCTATCTGGGCACAAAAATGGTTTTTCCATCTCTTGTGGGGGGTTCTTGAAAAGGGGCAATCTCTACTCTCCTGCTTCTTGTGGGAAATTTAAAAGTGTACAGAGAAAGACATGGGGATTTCTAGCTCATTTATAAAGACGAGTTTATAATCCTTTCCTGCTTAATAACTTAAAAGGATTCAATTTCTCCCCTCATTTACGGGGTTATGATCGCACATTGTTAGGTGCAGATAGCTCCATTTCAAGGTTAACGTTTCTCGCTCGGAAATACCAGAATATAAGCAGTAAGCCCATAGGTGCCTCCTTTGTTTAGTCTGCAATAACCCCACACACACACAAACGCAGATAGCCCCAATTTTTGATGTTGTTACATTTAATTTGATAACAACGAGGAAGATGATAAGTTTCCTCAGTGCACTGAGCATTTTTTTTCTTTTTTTAGAAATGATGTGATATTTAATTATAGCATATAATTTCACCATCGAGAATTAAATTCGGTAGGCTTACAGAGGCTCTGAGGATTGAATGACTGGTTGGGGGTCTCAAACCATACGAGACAAATTAAAGAGGAAGCGCTGCCCTCCAGGTATCCTGTCACAACAGTAGGGTGCTTCAACACGGCTCTCATTTCTGTCTGTGTTTTATTCCGCCAATTTTCACTATAGGGCTCTGCCGTGGCCGCAGGGCTGTGGGACCAAAAGTAATAGAGGAAAAATCTAAATTTTTCATCTTCTTTCAATGCTAGAGTTTGATTTCATTCTTGCTATGCTCTTAGCTCTTTTACCCAGCTCTGTCTGTTTCACATTTGTGTCAACAGGTAAAAAAATTCTGGACAATCTGATCTATTTAAATTTTCAGTAATGTGAATTTCTATTTTAATTTATTTAATTGTTTTATTTGAAATACAAAAAAATATCTAGTTGTATTTTACCGTCAGTTGGACATAAGCTTAATTTATTTAAAGAAATATGGATAAAAATAATTACTTTATTTTAATATATAAAATGTAACACATTTTTTTAATTATTTTTTAAAGTGTGAAAATCTATAAACAAAGTTATTATTATCCTTCCAGTTGTTTTGGTTATTACCCGCCCTTTAACACATTTAAATTTCCACTTCAGGCCTTTAATATATCCCCCCAAATTGTCATCGTTTTGTTAGCATCAATGTTTAATTGGCTGGAAGAAGATGAATGAGGCTGACAGGAATCAGCTGTCCAAAGATTCCCCCTGTGAGTCTGACTCGGAAATCATAACCTGACCAGCTTTTCCTCTTCTGAAACCGGCTCGTTGAACTTGTCACATCTAATTAGGGTGTTAAAACGCACCCAGTGCAACGGTGGGAAACAGTAGGTGGTTAGTCCTTGATGGCCAATAAGGCCTTTTTCTGGGTCAGATGGTGGAGGAGGGAGAGCGTAGGGGGGGGGGGGGGGGGGGGGGGGGGGGATCAGCGTGGTTGGATGGCAATGTTGCTGAATTGGACTGCTGTGGGCTTTTATTTCTAAGCAGCACTCCTTTTTTCCGCTATTACTTCAATTATGGCCATCCAGAGGGCTAAACAAGCGAGCATGCATGGACTGTGGCCTTGTTTTAATTAGGTATGAAATTAATTACAGTAGACATCTATTAGACACTTTTAAGTTTGGCTCATTTTTTTCTTGATAGGGTTTAAAGGTATAACAGTGGATTAATAGCTTGCATCTAAAAATTACATTTTATTGCATCCCATCGTTTCAATGCTGCTTGTCATAGCAGGTGTCTGACTGTCTGTTATTTCCTAGATACTGAATAAAAAAATATTTTGCATCAAATCATCTTTTAAATCATTAATCAGCATATATTTTTAAAAACTCTTCTGCCAACTTTTTCTTTTTTTTTAAGTTTTCCATACTGTTTATGCACAGAGATGTCTTGCAAATCTGCACAACTTTGCAAATACAACATTGTTTGAGTTGTATTTTGAGAGCTTCGCTTTCCTTTTTCAAAAAGCTTTTTTGTGTTGCTACAAAAAAGGGCCCTGTGATGTCTGACAGCCTGCTCTCACTATTGTTACACAAACAGCCACTAGAAAAGGAAGAGAAAAAGAAGAGGGGAGGAGAAAGGACCCTTCTGTTATTTTCTGTCTTGAGACTTGCTGCATTGGCTATTCAGGCAAGTTGATGAACTCCTCCAAAAAGTTTATTAAGGGGGGAGAAAACAATAAGAACTAAAGCCTTTGGGTGCCCGAGCAGACAGTTTATAAACTAGCTGCTATTGTGCCTCAAAGGCAGATGCTTGAATACTCCTGAATGGGGGCCTTCAATCTGACACGATCAGGCTGGACAGCAGCAGTTTTAAAAAGGAGACACAGGACTCTTCTTCTGTTGCTGCTGCTGCTCAGATCTCCGCTTCTTTTTTGCATTAATGTACATGTGCAAAGGAAACGAAGAGGAGGGGCTGGGCACTGTCTGTTTTGGACACTGATTTTTCTTTGCCTCTTTGCAACATATGTTTATGGATCAGAAACACAATTATACCACAAAAAACATTGTAATAGGAAGTCAGCATAAAAAACAAACTTGTTTTTTTTGCTAACTTGGAAGACTTATGTGAAAAACATCTAGTAATGATCAACACGTCATATAATGTTAGCGCTAAGATTTAAACACATATATGATTATTTTTTGTGCTCTGTTTAACATATCGACCATTAATGTTTTTCCGTCTTTTATTTTTGCCTTCTTACAATGGGACACACTGGCTATGTGCACACAAGAAGATACATTATTCCTCTCCTTTTCAGTAAACAATAGACTGTCACTCTTTGTCCCTCTTCCCTCCTCTGTCCCTCCCTCTCCAGCTTTCCTCTTTTTTTTCTTAGGCCTCTTAGTCTCTGGCTCGGTGCCTTACAACATCAGAGGGAGTCCAGTGATTTGTGACCCCCAGAAACCCACACTTAATCTCGCTAAAGAGTGGAGGAGGGGGGAGCATCCAGTTTACAGCTTTGGCGGGCCCCAAATAGGGCCAAGCTTGCTCTGGCAGGTGTCAACATTAGCAAACAATTGGTCCCCAGGCCCATGCCTCATACCCCGGTGTGACACTGAACCTAAACTATTTGAGGCTCACTGAAAGGAGCCACAAAATAGAGAATATGAAAGGGGAGGGGTGGGGTGCGGTGGGGGGGTTGGACAAGGGAGAGATTACATTCTCAGACAGCTATTAGCCTGGATGAGGCTTTTCTAGACAAATAAAACGAGAAGAAGATCAATATTGTTTTAGTTCTCCAAGTGGACTCATCATTGTGCTTTTGGAGTATTTATTTTCTCCTCCATTGTTTGTCTCAGCTCCTCAGACGTCTGTGGCCGTATTGGCAATCCAATTAAGTTTCAGGGAGTCCAGCGGAGGCCCATCTCTTCTCCTGGACAGTTGTGTGTTTTGCACTCACAGTCAGCAGTTCGCTCTCTGATTTGGTGCTGTAATGAATTGTGATTGGCGACTATTGCCTTCCGATGGTGGACAATGAATGAGAGGGGAAAACAACACTCAGGGATGACAGAGCTCTGTGGGACGGCAATCCTTCTAATTCATTAGACAGAAGTGTTTCAGTGCAGAGAGCTGAGGAAACAGGGAGGGAATACGGTGACATTGGTGGACTGAGCTGCTCTCGAAAAGGGTATGTGCCTTGTCAAGAAGGTTAATGTTCGTGTTTTCTTTAAAAAGCTATTTATTTACCTCTCAGTGCTGATTCCAAGCCATGCCACAAAGAGAGACAAGTGTTCCCAGCGGGGGAAATTAGTTTAAAAAGTTTTCTAATAGGAAAACTTAAGACATTTGTTGCTATTTAATAGTTTTAAGTATTTTGATAGATTTATATGAAGAAAAAAATAGCGAAGACATCTTTATCATGTGTCGCTTAACTTTTGGAGTCACTGTGAACTTTTTGTTTTGTAAAAGCTAAAATTAGCAAGTGCTATTTTTCTTACTTTGTCTACATTTTGAATTGAACCATCACAAAATTGTATAACAATCATATAAACCCTAAATAACATAGACAGCTGGTAGAATGTTATGAAATTAATTTGTGTGTAACCATTACTGGGAATACCAGCCTGTTTATAGATAGTTTATATTAATTTCTGCTCTAAGTAGTATGAAATTAAGCATGTAATGTCATAAATTGAAGTTGATCGCTTCCTAAGTTATCTACAAAACAAAATAAAAATGCTTGCCAGCTAACAGACAATCTTACATAATAAAAAAGCTTGCAAAGCAGTGGAGGGTGGGGGACATAAGTATAAAAGATGGCAGTCCTGAGTCACAATTAACGGCACGTTTCCATCTGTGATAATGTTTGATTAAAGACATATGGGCAGATACCAAGAGCAGTGCCAGAAATGGGACATGCATAAGTACTTGTAATAATACCAATAAAATAACCAAATAGTCTGTCAGTTTCCCCATGAACATTTTTTTCACAGCCTTCATGTATATACAAACAAATAGGTAGTTTGGCCCCTGCTTGCTGCAAAAAATATGCATCATGTGTTCCTTGTCTTTTTTTAAAGATGTTTTATTTCTGGTATACAATAGGCGCTTCAAATTAAACGATTAAAAGTTTAATAAGAAATTTCCGTATCTATATCTATATCTATATATATAGATATATCTATATATATATAGGCATTTATCTATATATATATATATATATATATATATATATATATATATATATATATATATATATATATATATATATATATATATATATCTATATATAGACATATATAACATTTCTGGCTAATTTTATTACAATACAGGAATAGGCCACATAATGTGCAACAGTAATTATGTTTAGCACAGTGATGAATGAGGAACACCGACCATGGTCTGCTGGTTTAAAAAATCGGCATTAGCCTATGCTACTTAGGGCCAGAACATTTCACATTTTATGGTCTTGATGGGGCAGCGCAACTGAAATATTCATTTGTTTTTTAATTGTGCGTGGGTTTTTTTTTTCTCAGCCACAAAGACAATAAACATGTTCCCTGAGTGTTGCAAATCAGAAATGTGTTTTTCTTCTACCGAGTTAGAATTTGAAAAGCGCTTGTCCAAACAGTGGGGTGGAGCTCCTGTCCTCGCCGACAAAATAACAACTTCAAATGTTGTCCCCTCTTTTCAACTAATGGGCTTATTTCTGCATCGTCAGTCATTCCTTCCTTGGGGAATATGTAGTCACAGTATAAAAAGCTTTTCTGCTGTGCACATTACAACCTCTCAATATGGAGGGCTCTTAGAAATTAATGCTTGCCTGTGCTCAGAAACAAGCTCTTATTAGATTGTTGTATATAAAGGAGTTTTTACAAGTTTGTTCTTTTATAGAAATATTAAGTAGGATTTAATTTAGCAAAATATGGTAATATTTCACACATTACCAAAAAATCACATTGGTGTTTATTTTTCTTATATTTGAGTTGGTGGGATAAACAATTATTTTAAAAGAAAAGAAACTCACAGGTATCCGGAATGGTTTCCTTTTATTATAACTAAAACAAAATGAGGTTCTTGTTTGTTGACTAAGTGCTTTGAGCTTTTTTTCTTGTCATTTTTACATTTCGAGAAAGCTTTAGTCATTTTTCCTCTCTAGTTTCCTCAAAATCGTCAACTTTTCAACATTATTTGCCGGCCATCCTTGTCCATAAAATTCAAAAACTTCCCTTTGGCACAAAAATATGTCTGCTGTGCATTTCTATACACTGCCCAGAAATCTTTCTTTGGCTTCGCTGAAAAAAAAAAAAAAAAGAGATTAGTTTCTCCAGGAGACCTTGTCCCACAGCCCTGAGACATAGCTGTTTGATTTCCTTCATCGTTTTTTTTTTTTTTACTCAGGGGAGAAGGACTTTGGCTGTATTTTCATTTGGGGGAGAGACCCCTGTGTGCTCCTCTTTACTTTCTTGTATTCTCTTAATTTCATTACGTTCGCTGTGACCTCAATTAGCAACGAGTTGGGTCCAAGCAGTGACATTCTGCTCAGCAGAACAGAAAGCTCAGACTTTGCAAAGAAAGGTGGCAGCAACCTGTAACAGGTTTTCTAAAACAATTTAGCATCTTTTGAAGTCTGAAATCATATCTAATCGGGTTCTTCTTCAAAATACAAGAAATAAATGTGTAATTTACTAAACAACTTCCCACTTTACATCATGTAAAGACAGAAAAGTGGCTCATGTGCATCGTTTGGGGCAAGAAATACTTAGAACAAAATATGACTTTATATTATTTTATTGCTAGCAGTGCTCTAACAACAGCCATGCAGAAACAAAGCATGACTTAGAGACAAAAGCAAACATTTATATTCTCCCTAATATTCCACTTTTAGCCAGTAGTGCATTAGAGAAAAAGAATCCCACCCTTTCAACCCTTCATGCTTTCAAAACTCAGGCAGCACAGAGGCATGGGGAGTCAATATGTCAGCGTTTATGGATGCCCTGCAGAGCTGCACAGGGCTGTCAGTCCCCCATTCATGCTCTAATGGCCCCCTGAGGTGCTCGTCTCTCGGGGCTGAAAGGGGCCAGGAGGCCCAGTGGACGCCCTGTTGTTGAAGGTGAGCGTGCGCTCTCATGGACGCGCTGCGCCGTCATCCATATGACAAGAGCAATAAAAGAGCATCGCTCTCCCTTTTTTCTGTCTACTCTGCTTTCTTTCAAACACCCCCCAACCTCAAACAGAGAGAAGAGGCCTAATTGTTTGTTGTGAGAGCCAAAGATTATACAGCCTCCCATCTTTCTTCCTCCCTTGCCTTTTCCTCTCTTTTTCAAGCCCGCGATTTTTTTGTGTGTGTGTGATTCTGTCAGAGAGACAAGCGAAGAAAAGTGTTGGAATTTTCCTGAGGAATGTGGACACATGAGAGCCCAAGATTCCCACTCTGGCTGTCAGACTTTACACGTTTACTCTAAAAACTGATTTCTCAGGTGGATGAAACTTGCTTGAAACGTGTGTACATTTTCATCCAAAACTTGCATGTTTTCAAACATTTAAAATAAATGGATCTTAGCAGAAGTTCCCTTTGCCTTCAGCCACCTGTTATAAAACCGTCATTGACATGAGCATGAGATAAAACTGAAACCAAGGACAACTGTCCATAGATGTGAGTGGAAAATGATTTTATTTTAGATAGACGGTGGAGTTGTAACATACGGGAGCACATCGCACCCAGATTCAATTTCAGTTAAATGTCAAATTATGATTGGGAGAAGGTCAAAGGCATCAAGCTTTTACCCAGACTAAGTAAACTCAATATTTTAATCTAATATTTCTAAATAAGCTCAAACTGAGCTGACTCTGTGATGACTTTTGGAGTTTTCATGATTCTTTTGTTCTCTTGTGTGGAGATATCCACAGGAAAAGATTATTCCAAAACAATCTTTCCTTAAACCCTTCCACTTATCGCTCTCGTCTATCTTGTTTTCACACAAGGGTCCTATCTCATACATCCCTTGGTAAATGCCTTGAATCGCATTCCTCCTTTAAATTGGCAACCCCTTCAGGATGAACAGGCAAGTGCGTTGAACAGAGATGCCGCACCATTCTCACAAAAATGCAAATTGAGAAGTTGTTAGTTATTTGATGTTCCTGCACGCCCCCCTCCCAACTAAGCTACATCCCTTCAACTCCAGTGTTGGTGGTTGAATCGCATGCTGTCCTGGGGACAGGCAGGGCTGTTTATATGCAGGCCTGGAGCACAGAAGACAGCGCAGAGACAGATGCATGTCAGAGATAGCAGATCCCATCTGAAGCAGATGCCTCTTATCGCGGGCCTGTTTGCATAATTAGGCCTTTTGATATTCACCCCCTCTGACTGACAAAAAGTATAATTGCAGGCATCAAGTACGACAAAAGGTAGGCACAAAATAAACAAGTCAACACAAACAGGGAGAAAAGACATGGTGTTATTTTTGTCCTGTGGGAAAAAAAGAGGGAGGAAAAAACAGCATTTTTAACCAAATCTGCTGTCAGTCACAGTCAACTGGTGTGACTCGGTACTCAGAAGCCGGTCCTGTGAATGCCTGCAAAACACAGAGCGTGAGGCCCGATTGTAATTATGCTGGAACTAATATGCTTTTCAAAATGAGCCATTATGAGCTAATGCTGCACTGCCAAAGCCCTGTCTGTTTTTGTCCCTCTGTCTTGGAGAGTTTGCAAAGGTATGGCTGATATTGAGGCCATGTGTTGTGATATCAGAGAAAGGCTATGAGGAGGGATGCCAATTTACCTCAGGCTTTGGCTGCACAGGTGAGGCTGAGATGAGTGATTCAGGGCACCTGCACTGCTAAAAAAAAAAAAACTTCTTTGTCACTTTTAAACTAGTTTTTCTTTTTTGCATTGTAAAGACTTATTATTCATTGATTTATAAAAAGAATGTCATTATTTTACATATTCTTTTATAATACAGATTAGAATTTGGAGATTTTAGTTTTCAACGTTGGTTTTTTAAAAAGGAAAAACAATTAACTTGTAACTAGTTGTACTAGTTACTAGTTGAAGTAAACATTTTATCATCCTTTGACCACCCCAGTAAAGATTTGCAAATATCCATGGACTAAAAAAATGCATATTTTATGGCATTAGTCAGCCTAAAGTCTCACACTAAAATAAAACACAATTTAAAATGTGATTTGTTCAGGGGGGGGGGGACACAGAGCTCTACATAATATTTTTAATTAATTGTACAATCAGCACCTTGCACCTTTTCTGCATATTTCCTACATAATACATCTTTTGCAAACAGGGCAGTGTATACCATTTTGTGACTGGTTAGCCAATTCTATGTGCATTTTAACTTTTTTTTTCTTTTCTCGGATCGTACTGCCTGATGATGACCAAGTTGTATTTTTGTGGCAGAGAGTAACATCCACTATTTAAAGCTCTCTGACATTTTAAAAGGTTTAAGATGCTATAACAAGGGTCTCTGAATCTTTGAAAGACTAACACAAGTCCCACAGCCTGAGAGGCCTCCTCCATACCAAACAGTTGACATCAGGTGTTTTTCCACATTGCATTGTATGTTTTAGAACAAATCCACAGTCATGTTTGTGATGGAGACTCGTTACTGTAAGAACCCACTCTTTGCTGTACGCCTCCAAGAGTGATCCTCCTAATTGTGCATTGTGACAACATAACTCAGTTCCTCCGCCAGTCTGGTAGCTAAATAAACTGACTTCTGTCACTGTATACCCCAGGGAAGGACATGGGATGTTAAATATAGATTTTTTTTTGATCTGGTTCCATTTATTACAAAGGCCTTTTCAGGCTACCAACAATTGAATGTGTTTTTGTTAAAAACATTGGATATCTCCTCAAAGGAAATTACAAATTATTTCCAATAAGTTTTGCATAAAATCATGCTCTTGCAGGGAAAGGCTAATATTTTTCAGGTCTCTTCACTTTATCAGGGGTGCCAGCAAATTTGTCTCTCTTTATGTCACTGGCTTTATGTTTATTGGTGTTGTTACCCATCATAAACTTGTAACCTAACAGATCGCTTAGTAATTTGCCACTTTAAGTGGACAGCTGTCCGTTTAATTGGCATTAGCTCACAAGCATGGGGAGAGAGGTGAGGAAGAGGATTCTAAGGGCTTGAAGGGAGGTGATGGTAAGGATAGCAGGCTTCACGCAATGCACATGATGACTGGTTTTGAAGAAAAAAAAAATGTGATGAGGATCCCATCTGCTTGAGGTCTGTCTGAAAGGTCAGGAGAGGAGCATCAGGGGCAAGAAAAGCCTTTAAACCTCACAGCAACCTTCAAACTATTAACTAGCAGTTCAAGTCTTTCAAGAGGACAAGCTGTGTTTTATCCGAAAGGTCTGTTGAGAATTAAAGCATCATTAAAGCACAGTCACAGCAGGGTGAAGTGATCTAATGTGCTTCCTCACATCTCCAGAGTTCATTTGGAGTATCCAACACTTTCACGCCAATTAAAAACGGTTAACCAAATGTTTTTGTTGGTCCAGCGTGAACATTTAGATTTCTTTTCCCCAGTGTGCATTTTATGGTTTGTTTCTTCATGCTCTCACAGATCACCTTAAAAAAATAGGCAGTGCAGCATAAAGATCTAAAACGCATATATCCGTTTCATAAAATGTTTCTTGTACCCGTATTTCGTATTTTTATAGAAAATTTGATGAAGTATGTCTTGTCTCAAAATGGCTATGATTCTTTATAAATATGTGGCACTTGGTTAAACCTGGAGAGGCAGAGTGATCTGTGCTGGGTGTGTTTAGGGCATTGTGATTCTGAGCAGGCGCGTTGTTTTCCAAAATTTTAATGCCCAAAGGAAATGAAGCAGAGAAAGAAAAGCTTATCACATCTGGAACATATTTCAAACTAACTGTAAAAGGTTGTGAAACATCTCCAGAAGCTAAACAAAGTTCTTCTTAGTCTTTCTCTGTTTTCTATTTTTGTTTTTGTTTTTTTGGGGGGGGGTGCTATTTTTTTAGTATTTTAATGGCTATTTCACCTGATGAAACTATGTTAAATCCATCAATCAAGCATGGATTTGTACATATACAAAATACAATTTAAGAATATGATATCGTGAATGATGTGGTTCCCCATCCTGGATGTCAATCAATCAAAATAAGGAAGCTGCCCTTGTCCTTTCAATGTGCAGTGCATAAGCAAAAAAAAAAAAAAAAAAAAAACTGTCATTACTTTACTAAAATTAATTAGTCACAATCATAAAAAAATGGCAAAGATGCTAAGAAATCAGGCTTAGGATATGTTTAAGTCTGGTTTATACTCAAACAAAGATTTCTAGAGGCCTGAAGGTCCTACCATCATAGTATTCAAGATAGAGATGGACTCAGTATAACTAAAAAAATTGTGCAAAAACAGTGTTTAAAACAAAAACATAAAAAAATACACTAGCAGGACACAGTAACCTTTAGGAAAAACCTGAGCGAGCTACTGAGGTATAGATTTAAACACTTTTTAAGAAAACGTGACCGTGCCCCTTTAACCTCAAAACAAAATAAAACACCTTGTGAAGATGGTTTGAGAAGCTTAAAATAGATCACTATGCTCATTCAAACAAAACCATCTAGACTAATAGAAAAGAATATATTGAAGAATATGTAGTGTAATGCGGACTCGGGGCATTTAGGTTTCACTAACCCCACAATTCTTTCCAGGCCTAATCAGGCTTTTACCTTGACAATAAACCTGATTCATTCCTATTCATGATGGCCACAATTCTAAATCACTATTAAGGTAAAACCTTGGAGGGCCCCTGGAGCAGGGTACATGGCACTAATCATGCCCACTGGATGCTGAATAATGAGATTCTAATTGGACAATAACTAATGAGACAGGACATGAGTGGTTTACCGATATCTCATGAACCTTTGAATGGAAATTAAAGCAGTTGTATTATGCAAAGGTCTAATCAGAGTTTACTGTTGTGCTGTTAAAGAATTGACCTGAACAGTCCTGCAGGGTGCTATTTTATCTATTTATTTAGCCCCTATTTTGCATAAAACAACCCAAAAGGGGTTATCCTCACTGGTGCCTCTGTCTCAGATTGTTTTTAGAAATGACGCATAAAGCAGCCATGTGTCAGGATATGTTCTGTCCTTTGCTCAGTAAATTTAAGCGGCATACAGATGAGATAAAGTCTTGGTCCCATTTGGCCTCAAACAAAGTGATCCATTCTCCCTCACTCATCAACAGCAGCACTGTTGACCCTGCGCTTCTGGTTCATGTATAACAACAGATGGGTAGGGTATTAAAAAGCTGCAATACAAACCATAGTCTACTGAGGTTTGTCAATCACAATGCAGTTGAAGTCACATGTTGAAATACACCGTATATAAAGAAACATATTTCCTTACTGATTGAAACTAAACCAAATTGAATGCTTTCTGTTTTAGATCGTTTGAGTGTATCTAAGTAAGTTTTATCTCAGAAATACCAGAGTAATAATAGGGGGATTCTTTTGAATCTTTATTTATTTTTCTTTTTTTTTTCTTTTTCACATTTAGCTGTTTTCACAATGTACAACAGTATTGAATTGAATTTTTTTTCTATGGCTTCTGCTGACATTATGTCTAGCGTCCCAAGTTTCTCACCATGGTTTGTTGGTATTCTGACTCACTCCTCTGGACAAAATTGCTGTAACTGAAACAAGATTATAGACTCTCTAATTTATTGACATTGTAAAGGTGGCTTTAACAATGGCCACTCTGAGACATTGAGGTTTTATATCCTAAAGCCAATTTTTTACTAGTTTGATGGCTGCTTAGAGACATCATCCATCTGTTTGACTTAGTTTTGTTCAATCCTGACTGATGTCTTGAACCATAACTTTTCTATTTTCACATAATGTTACTTCTTTAGGGTCTTACAGCATCAGACTTTGATCACTCTACTTAAGAGAGGGGCTAACACTTTAAGTTTCATTTCACACAACAGAACAGGTTTCAAAATTAAGGTCATTGTCTTTAAGTACATTTTTTCTTTAATTAATAACTCCTTCTTCTCTGAGTGGCCATTTAGTCCATATTGGCAGGAATGGTTTCAGTGATTAAGTTAAGAATGTTACAAAGCCGTGGCACCATCATCATATGGGCTTTCTTAAACTGACTGGATGCATAGGTCTTGTGATGTGTGTAAACTCATAAATCTGAGAAAAGAAATGTAAACATATCCTAAATTATTTCAATCTCTTATTATTTTGGCATAGAGAATAGAAGGATAGAATAGATTAATCCTTTATCCTCCCACAGTGAGGAAATGTTGGTGATTCAGCAACAAATAATACTATTACAGCAAGATAAAATACTTTACAATTATTAAAAATGGCATACTGCTTGTGCAACTGAGTAGGATAGGTTAAAAATGTATGTATAGTTGTGCATAAAAACGAAAAAAAAAAAATCCTATACATTAAGATTTACAAAATGGTAGCAAATACAAAAAATGAATCATCCCAACTCGCTGAACATGAAATATGCTATGAGTGTTGTCACGGAATCTCTGTGGCTTTAAATTTTAATATTATGTAAACTGCAAACTTTGTTGAGCGTTTGGGAAACCATTAGCAACAAAGGAAAAAACAAAGAAAAGATATGATATGAGGAGAGGACTTTGGCGTCTCGCTCAGAACCCCTCTGAGCATGTGACTCTGACCCCGACGTCTCCCCATGGGGGACATAGAGGTGACTTTGCAAAGTGATCCGCAGACTGCTGTGCTGCTCTTGAGTGTCGTTATGGCGAGTTACAGAGCAAATGGATACTCGCATCCTCATGAAAACCAACAAAGGGATATGTGCTGTATGTACATATTCAACTTTGTATGTTCAAGGGTCTTCTACGGCCCAAGCCAGCTTCTGCTCCAAGAATCAATCTTTATTAAAAAGGATAAGACTGAAGAATTGATTTAATGAATGCGGCCTCATGTCCTGCAGCCACATGTAATCCGCAAGGAATCGTCGAGCACCAGCTCAGGGGGACAAAAAATGTTCGCAGAAGACTAGTGGAGTGGCCAGTAATGACAGTCTCTATATAATCCTATAATTCCTTGTTTAATTAAACTCTGTAGCTGGCCTTGAGACTCTGCCAGCTCTGTTGCTCTTTTGTTCTCACAGTTGTTATTTGGAGGCGAGGTTTGAGTGTTCTCTTGTCCACTTATACCGAAACATTTGACTGGAGTGAGCTTCAACAAAGAGCCAGAGTCAGGTGTGCATTTTCTCTGCAACCGGATGGCAAAGGGCCTCTGTCAGAAACCGAAATCTCTTCACACACCCTTTTCTTTAACATCTTTCTTTATTTTCCCTTCTCCCACACTTTCTGGACTGTGCATGATGCAATCCAACTAGGCCTGGAGCAACTGGCACATCACTCTGCCTTGTCAATGACTCAATGAGGAAATTATGAAAATAAGAATTTTATGACATGAAATGAAAAGGGCCATGTAGTTTGAATAGACATGCAGAGGAGGTGAAAATGATGCAATTTTCTAAATTCAGTTATAATGGTAATGTGCAATGGTAATGCGTATTTGCTGTCAAAAAATGTCCCTGTCGGCCCGGATTGTACAGCTTTGTGCTGTATCTGTGTTCCTCGAGCAAAAATTCAGCTTAGTTGAATGCAGAAAAAGTAATGTAGAAAATGCTTTAATTCATGCAATGACAGCAGGTGGAAACACATGGGGATGAATGGTTTTGGTGCGATATTGTGCTCTATTTTATGCACTTTGGCTGAGCTGTGTATGAGCAATGTGCCCTGGGCCAATGACAGAGAAAAGCAGGGTAAGGAGCAGCAAGGTGGCCTCTACAGATTAACCCCACTACCCATTGGCAGCCCTCTCCCCCTCAGCTCTCTGCCTTCACAGCCTCTGGGGCCCCTCTTCACGGGCAGGATTGCATATCAGGGCCTCTGCTATATTAAATAAATATCCACAGATTAAGATAATATTCTCCCAGTTGTGTATGGAAAGAAAAGTAGCTGTCACTTGAATCCTCTCTGATGCAAGCCCTGCACTCATGAGCGACAAAAGAGGCCTTTTTTAGAATGCAGATAACGCTGTTATTTTCTACAAACAGCTAATGCTCCCAAAGGCCCCATGACTAGATTCTCATTATGTTTCCCCTTCACATCAGGTAACCGCACAGACGATGGCTCGGATGTTGATTCAGAGCCAGATTTGCCACTGAAGAGGAAGCAGAGGCGCAGCCGCACAACCTTCACAGCAGAGCAGCTGGAGGAGCTGGAGAAGGCTTTTGAAAGAACACATTACCCTGATATCTACACCCGGGAGGAGCTGGCTCAGAGGACCAAACTCACAGAAGCTAGAGTACAGGTGAGACCAGTGAGCCGTACTCAATTAAACATTATTCAAAGCTAAAGAAGTTGGTAGAGCTCATAAAGAATGGCCTTTCCATCCCAATGTTCTGAATGGGCTTTGCCTTATTTTAAATAGGACTTTTGTTTTTTACTTTTGTAGCTTGGTATAATAACTTCTAAAGCCTTTAAAGGACCATTTCCTACAGAAGAATTGAATATTGCAAAACAAAGATATCATCTTTCTTTTTAAACCAAACCTTGTTCCTCTTATTAAATCAAGACAGCACAGTTAATTTTTTTTCTGCATTACCTTACCTTTCTTTGGTTCAGATTACAACCATACTTTTCCATGCATTTCTATTGAGATTAAATGTGATCTACCAACAAAACACCACATTGATAAATGGAAGGAGAATTCATGATTTTCCCTGTTGTCGAACAGGAAAATCAGCACTTCAGCTACACCTAAGCCCAGCCTATCAGTATAGCTGTGAGACCATGTCTTTGTGGGTTTTGATCTTAATACTCTTTTTTCAGATAATTGATTGAACTGTGGGATATTAATTTATAACCTCTGGTTTCTGCGTTGGGACACTCATAAAAGAAATGGCTTTTTTTTATATGAGATTAAAAATTACACATATTATTAAGATAATATTGTACTCTGGATATAAGTGTGTCACTGTAAAGGTGCCAGGTGTCTCAGATTAGAATATTTCCTGTAAAACATTTGACATTACTTTGCTGCTACTTTACTTTTATATATATCTATTTATGTAGCTGGTAAAGAATCTCAGTCATCCAGGTCATTGTCATTCCAAAAAAGTTAAAAAACACAATCCACTGTACTTTATTTTCAAGTTTGAAGACGTTTCGTTTACCATCCAGGAAGCTTTTTCTATTAAAAATGTCAGAATTAGCGTTAAGTTCAAAGTTTTATTTAGTAGCCCAAAAACTTGTTTTGGCTTACATTTGCATGTTTTATCAGCCCAAACAAGTTTTTTGGCTAAACAAAATCTGTTTATGTTGGTCTATCGCATATCCTAAAAAAATATGTGTTGAAGTTTAGAATTGTGACTTCACAAAATGTTAAAAAAGGCTCAAAGAGTGTGAATGCTTCTACAATGTGCCGTAATATATTCATCCATCATGAACACGTTTCCCTTTTTATCATGCTTATTATCCTTAATGTTGAGGAGGTTCGACAGAAATGCTTCCTTATTTCACACCCTAGACTAAGGAGCCCATTCTGACAGCCTGAACTCCCCACAGTTGTGTGCAAGATGGAAGGAAGATGTGTACAGTAGAGTTACAGCAGCAGCTGTGCTTCCAAAGATGGGAAGGGAGAAAAAAGTAGAAGAGGAGCGAAAGAGAATGCATTCCTGATGGATTTCTCATTTCGGCCTTTGGCCAGGATCTCATCCCATCACTTTCAAGCTTGCCGCTGCTTGTAAAACCCTCAACATATCACACAGAGTTCTTCATCCTCTCTAGGGACCCCTTGCCCCGACAACAACATTAATCAATCATCTGCTAGTAGAAAAAAAAAAGTCTGGGTCACCCCTCTCCTCTTACCCCAGTGGTTCACACTCATTCTAAAACTCCAAACTCCTCACCGCATGCTTAGTGTTCATCACACCACAAACACGCAGCGTTGGTAACTGATTCCACATATGCCACTGTCCATCTTCAAACCCCCCAACATGCACAGATATACACTACTTCTGAATAGGGAAGACATGCAGTTGACTAAGTGATGGAAAACAAATAGTTTCAGCAGAGTTTAGATAAATATTGACTAATATTACTTTAGAAGCTTACATTAATTTTTGCCTTTTATTGACCAGGGCATAAGCAATCCCAATATTGCTAAAGTAGAGCAGAGGGTTTAAATAAAATTTTTTTTATCAGTTTTATGCTTATGCTCATATTTAACATTTTCATAAGTTTATCATTGTTAAACAGAGCTAGCCCATTACCTCAGAAAATTAAACAGACTCTTAGGACCAAGGGAACCATCTCAGCCTCTGAGAGCATAAGAACTGTGACACAAGTCAGGTTTACAAATGGAAATAATATTTTTACAGGTCCATGCAGATCACAAAAACAAAACATGTACTTGAATATTTAAAAATACATGTAAATGTGTGTATTCTGACTGTAAGACCTTTCTGAGAAACCACTTAAAAATGAAATAAAAAAGAAAACTTTTAGATTTTTTTGTCTTTTCCAGATTTGATCTCCATGTATAAATCATGAAACGTTAACATTAGTCACTCAGTTATGCTGAAATTTATGTTTCTAGCTTGCAGTTTAAGCAACAACATTGGTTGCAAAGGTAGTGCATTAAAATCGGTAAAAAACAACAAAAAAAAGGATGAATTAATAGGAATATTAATTAAACTTTTGGTTGAATTAGCTTAATTTTGGATAAAAAATGAAAGGTCCTCAAATCTAATTTGATTTCTACCCCTATGCATCATTGGGCTCATTCTGTTTAGTCACCATTTAGGACTGTAACACATCACTTACAAGATTTATTTTTTGTATTGATGGATTAGTATTTATGGAAAAGCAAATGAAGAAGTCATCATGAAGAAGTAATAAAGAAGTGCCCAAACACGAGGGCTGGAGAAGAAAGCCGTTGGAGTTACTTCTGTCTCCTTGCTGTTGGATAATAGACTTAAATGATGTCATGTGAAAAGCTGAGGAATTTTGACGGGGGGGGGGGGGTGTAATTTGTTAATGCTGTTTTCCTCATAATTTAATTCTTTAAGGCTTTGAAAGTTTCTAAAGGTCAATCTAAACTCAATTTTCTGAGAAGGCTAGGGAGAAAAAGGGTACTGGTAGCCAAAATAAATAATACTGAAAGTGGTGCCACAGTCTGCATGTTTTAAGAAACATACGGTTTAAGCACGTTGTTGGAATTTATTTTAAAAGTATCCCAGTCTTAAAATTAACTGTGAATCTTGAATTCACATGTGCACATTCAGCTCCCTACCCCCCACCCCCAATACCGGACAGCTGATAGTGTGAAAGTTTGTCACTGAAATATGAGTTTACATGAGAAGATGTCCACCAGCTGGGCTCCTACGGTGGAGCCCGAATGGCCCTTCATAGGCCAGGAGAAGAGCGACCCTTTGGCCAGAGTGCAAAGCCTCTCTAGCGCAGCTGCAATGACGCATCTTCCAGATGTCATCCAGAAACCAGCCGCAGTGTGAGGCCAAGAGATAAGTTACAGGCGGGGGTCCCACAAACTCACATTTTAACTCAGATTTGTGTGAGCTGTCATGTTTTTTTGGTATCTGTTTGTCTTTTAGGAGGGTGATAATGTGGAAAACAGTTTTTAGGTTGGGAGCAGAGGTAAACCATCAAGCTAACACCTCTGTAAACAAGGTGGTCCCCACGTGGCAGTTAAAGCCTCGTTGTAAATTACAAGCTGAATTTCCCTATCGGTGATGAAAGTTTGGTTTAGCTCTGACTCCAAACATAAACTCATAAACAGAGCTAACAGCCTGGCATCTGCCCTCACCTGCCATTGTATGACCCTCCAAACATCTATCTTGATCAGCCCTGCTTCCTTCTTTGAGTTAACTTCCCTGTGCTCCTTTACCAGCTCAAACCGTGCAATGGTTTTATCATCCTGGCCAACAAATTGTGGGATGTGATCCATATCTCCCAGCAATTAGTTCCAGGCTCTCTCTGTAGAAGGGGGCACTGCCAAAGTCCACCTTCTCTGCATCCACTGCAGATGCAGAGCGCTCTGCCACTTTCCTTCTGATAAACCCTCAGTTTTAACAGGGGCAGGAAACAAAGCAGTTTTATGGTGGCCAAGCAATGGATCAGGTGGGAACGCAATAAGAAGGGGAGGGATGTGGAGGCAATAGGCAGTAGGTCGCTGTAAATCAGCTCTTACACATGAAGCAAATTGCATTTGCCTCCTATTTAGGCTGAAGTTTTTAAGAGACAGACGCCTGCATCTCGGCCAGAGCTCATCATCTCAGCATGCTGCTGCCGGCTCACTTTACCAAATCTGTCACATAGGTCCTCTTTCATTACCAATAAAAATCCTCCGTGTAGCTTTTATAGTTAGTTTAATCTAATAAGGCATAAGCACTGCTTTTTATGAAGCATGCAAATCAATTTGTAAAAAGTTTCTTTCTTTATCTGTGACTCACGCTGTTCTGAATGAGATCCTGCAGAAAAGGACTGGAAGTGGCTGTGTGCTAGAATCCTTAGCTGTACATTAAATGTATTTAAATCTTTATGCAGGTAGTTTTAAGCAGGTTAGTGGAAGTGTAAGGTATTCCATGTTAATATTTCCTCCTGGTGGTGCTATCAGTTAAGTTTCAGAGCTGTGAAGGGAATAGTACAGAGTGGTAGCAACTAAACCCAACAGGCAACTGTATTCCCGCCAGTGCGGGTTTACTACTTATAAAGGAATAAATAGGATTTGTGTAGATTGTCGGAAAGAAATTGTTGCAATGCATCACTGTGAATGTTCTAACACTTTCTTATTATTAGAATTTAAATGACTTTGGTACAGTGCTTCTGTACTCCTGATACTTATCAAACTAATCCCACTCTCCTCACAAATTCACACTCCTAGCTACTTTAATTAGCATAGTGCCAGTCTGGAAGGCAAGCAGGGAGGGAATCAGAGGGGAAGAAAGAGGAAAAGGAAAGAGGAGGAGGACATGTGAGGCACGAGAAGAGAAGGAGGGGGTTATATTGCGTGGTATGAGCAGAAGAGGATTTGGTGTGTTGTTGAAGCCAGTTGCATCACCTCTTCTCCTTCTTTATGGGTATGAAGTCAGCAGCACATTTTGTTTTGTCATTATCTGTCGGCTCTTGGTATTCATCAACCGAATGTTGCAAATTGGCTCCTGAAAGGCGTCACATATTCGGGACTTGTCTTTGGTATAAGAATTCATGGAGGAATGTGTAAACAGGCAATTCTCATATGTGAATGATCCTGTTTAAGGGAAACAACGCAGTGGGTTTTCTCTGCAGTGCACTGTTACGCCTTTACATTGTTTGGTTGAGTGTTCGCTATCACTGATCATCCGGGGAAAAAAAGATATTTAATCGCTCAGAATCAATTCCTTTGACTAGGACTAAAAAGATTAGGCGAGATGAAGCAATATTGAGCTTATTATGAACCAAGCGCTCAAATTTCATCATTGCACTAAAAATCTCATCATTTATCAGATTCTAGGTTTAAACTTTGCACAAACAGTGCCTTGCAAAAGTATTCATTCTTCTTGGATCATAAATGTATTCATCCATTTTGTCGATTTTCAGTGGATGGTTGTGTTCACAAGGCCCCAAATAAACCTTTTTTGGGTCATATGTATCCCATTGAACACCCTCTTCCCATCCGAATAACCTGATATGTGACAGAGGTCCTACCAATGAGACCTTAGCAATTTTCCAAATGGAAGGGAAACATTTTTAGATTTTAGACATGCATTCTGGTCAAACAAACCTCCAAGGAATTCAGCAGCAATTGCCATAGTAAAATGTGATTTTGCAAAGTATTGACTAATTCGGGCTTCATGCTTATCACGTTTTACAGATTTTTTAGTGGTGGAAATGTTAGATATATCCTTTCCATTTCACTTCACAGTTATGCACTACTTGGTGAGTCTGTCACATTTCCAAATGTAAAATTACTAAATGATCAGGGATATAAATATTTTAGCGATGCACAGATGCAGCTCAACTCTCCTGTTTCTTTTTGTTCCTCCTTTATTTCTTGACTTTTGATAGACCGCCTTTACCCTTTTGGCTCAACTGGCTTACAACGATCCAGCGATACAAGTCTGTCTAAGAGCACTATATGCTGTGAAAGCTTTTAGTTCATGACATAAGGACGAAATGAAATCCATGTGAATTTCGGGCTCCACACTCGTAGGTAAATGGGGGTAACACGGAGGAAGCTCTGCAGCTGTCGGTGCTGCTGCAGAGAATTAAACCGGATTGGAGGAAGTAGAGGAGAATTTCTGTTCCAAGGTGACTTTGTGATCAGGTTCCAGAGCACACAGCCTCAAATCCTCGGCTTCAGGCTGTGTGTCATAGTCTGTGCAAGAGCTGATGTGTGCAAGTACAAGAAGAATGGGCTGGTAATATATGCATGCTGGTGATAGGGTATGGGCACATGAACAGGCCCACTCGAGCACTTGTTTATCCCTTTCTGTGCTGAGAGTCTGATGACTGTTGGAAAAAGCCACTCAGTCTCTGCCACATGGTTCCCTGTTTCCCCCCATATATTAGACTGGATGCACTGCATGTGCTGTGTGCTTCCTTTTCACCAGAGCTGGCAGAATGTCTGGTTTTATCAAATTAATGTTGCTAATACAAATCTGTTTCAAACTCCAATAAATAAGTTTCATTTTACTGTACATATTTCAAGTTGTGTGACAGCTTACATGACATGCAGTGGTTTTGGCTCACATCATGTCTTTCCCGATTCATACGTATCCAATGTTTTGTAATTCCTTTCTATACAACTCTTTTGTGTGCTAAAAAAAAACAATTGTTTATTAGCTTGGAGTATACCAACCACACAAAAACCCAATAAGGAAGACTCCTTACTTTGGTCCAAAATCAGACTGTTGTATTATCCCTTCATGGATTCCTTATTTCAACTTTAAATTTGGTACTGTTACTTTTTTGTGCTGTCAGTTTATCTTAATATGTGGACTCAAGAAAAAACAAAAGAACAAACTTTGCTGTAAACTTATACAGCTACCAAAAAAAAAGGCTAATAACATTTTCTTCCAACTTTATTGCTGACCCTTTCTATATTATTTTCTTTTTTTATAGTTTCTGGTCAACACTTACTTTATTCTTGCATCTATAAATAAATGATAGAAAGAAATGCAATCATTGGTTGTCATCAAAACGACATGAAGTTAGTGCAAAACACTTAGGCATACTAAAGTAGGCAACAAATATACATTTTACAGTACTGTAGGATACTGCAGACTCTCAGAAGAATTGGTACACACGGTTGATTAAATCCTTTATTGTGAAGCACAAACTGATAATAAAATGTTGAAAGTGGAAAGTACCTTCAACATTCTAGTGTTTTTGTGTCTGCCATGATAAGGCATTGCCTTCCTAAGCTTGGGTGACAAAAGAGGGAAGGAAGTAAAAATGAGCATGAAAGAAGGGGTGGTGTAAGAGGATGAGGTCGAAGGTGAAGTGGCACCACTGGGTGGGGTGATCAGGAGTGTGTGGAGAGAAGGGGGTGCACCTCCCTCAATCCCTACCCCCGACCGTTAGCTCCCCTCCCACCCTTGAGCCAGGCAGCTGTTTGTCTGGCCCAGATGAAGCTTAGTGCAGACCTTGGAGCACGCTCCACTACATCCCAATAGCAGAAATTTGACTGAGCTACAACTCGCATTTGTTTTGTAATAGCTGATTGAATAGATTCAGACTCGGTCTTTAAGGGCAGTTGTGTTTGAGATAAAGGTTTTCTGTTGGTTTTCTACTTGTACACCCTGAGATTTGGCCTTTTCTCGAGAGCTGACATAGTCACCGCCTGTTGCATCTTATCTCCTTCCTTGTAAATTGGTTTAAACATGTAAAAGTCTTTGTGAAACCAACAACTGTGTGGAAAAAGAACCACATTTGAATTAAGATCTCTGCAAGACTGAGATCCCTTGTAGACCAATACAAGTCTATATGTATATTTGAGTGCACAAAAAATAGGCAGGCCCCCAGAATGCAGAGTACGTCCCTGTGTAAGTCCCCTTGAAAGTGTCCCTCTTTAAGACCTGTTTAAAAGGGACGCCCCCTCTTTGTGTCCACTGTTCTCGGTGGCGTACGGAGAGCCTTTTGTCCCCCTCTTTCATGTGCTCTCACAATAGCGTTGGCCGTTTGAAACACAACAGTAGATGAACTGTGCTGACAGTGTATTAAACTCTGATGAATTGCCTGTGCGAGGCATAGATCAATGTCCTTCAAGCACACAGCGAAGCCCAGGCCTTGTCTCGGCTAAATGGAACAGGTTGCTGGCTCTTTTCAAAAGGCGCCTGATTATATTCATGTTTTGTTGAAGCAGAAGCCTTTTTAAAATGTGTAAATCTTTGCCATTCTGAAGACTCCCTATTTTCTACCCCTTTCATTTAGAAAAGTGAAATTGAGATGCTGCTCATTTTGTTGGAGTTCTACTTTTTTTACTTCTAAAGTCTGCTTTCACAGCAAAAATAAACCTGTTGTAGACTAGTTATATCCTGGAAGCAAACAGCCTTTACCCAAGGGGCCTAGCATCTCAGGCATACTTAAGAACTCAAATGCACACTAGGGGCCTGTCTCTGACCTTTTAGCAACTTCTCCCTTCTGAAGGAAGCTTAGGATTGCCTGTTTACACAGATCACAACCACTTAAGAACAACAGACTTTGGCCACCAAGCTCTAAAAAGGGATGCAGACCATGAAGAAGCTGAAGCATTACTACTACATACTCTGTAATGTTGATCACAGGTGGCAGAACTCCAATGGTACACTAAACATTAGCTTATTTTTTAACCAACTTTTATCCATCTTGCAGGTCTGGTTTAGCAACAGGCGGGCTCGATGGCGCAAGCAGGCCGGCGCCAATCAGTTAGCAGCCTTCAACCATCTGCTTCCTGGAGGATTCCCACCCACAGGGATGCCAACTCTACCCACCTACCAGTTGCCGGAGACCAGCTACCCCAGCACTACGCTATCGCAGGGTAAGTAACTGATGCAGCCTGTAATCCAAGAATATACTGAATGCTCTTTAATTGTTTTAACCCAATTTAGGTAAAAATTGCATTAGTGGTGTTTATTTGTGGTATGTCATCCCCATATTTCATATACATTTCATGCATCATGTGCTGCATATAAGAAGCATACAGCTGCTAGTTATCTTTATAATCACATCTTTGTTACACTCAAAAATAAATAAGTTTTCCATTATAAGCAGGGGTTAAGTGGAGGCTTTACACTTTTTATTAAAGAAAACATTTTTTAAAGATTATTCTGGAAACATACAGCCCCATAATGCTTTAAGTTTAAAAATCTAAGGCTTGAATGACCTCCTAATGAAAAAGTAATGCTAATGACCTAAAAATGTGATTGTAGTGGGAAATCAGTTTCATATCTAAAAGTTCAGGACCAACTATTAAGTTTTAGACCTGTGGTTCTGGATGTAATAAGTAACCTTCCGCCTAAAGGGTTAGGCGGAAGGTTTTGGTTCAACCTTCTAAAGGTTTGCTGCCCCACCAAGAGGTGTGGATCTCTACAGCTCCTCCAGAGATATCAAGGGCCTCATGATTGCCTCTCTGAATAATATTCTTACTGCCCAAAACTTTAGATACACAAGTTGAGTTGAACAGCTATGTTAGTAGGTTTGTTGTGCCAAAGTCTCTTTATTTTCAAATTATCAATTAAATTGAGCTCTGTGACAAATCCAAAGCTTGGAAAATGTATGTGTGCTGACTCTTTTACACGGCTTTATCTCCGAACTACCTAAAGTGTTTCTTGGTCCTGACAATACTTTTTGCTTATTTATGTTAATCTATTAAATACTTTTATTTATCCATGAAATCTATGAAAATGTCTAAAGATTCATGTTTTTATGGAACAGGGCCTTATTGATCTTGTTTTTTTGTGTGTGTGTGTTCATATCAGAGGGCAGCAGCACATTGCACAGGCCCCAGCCCCTGCCACCATCTTCCATGCACCAGGGAGGTCTGAGCGCTGACAGCAGCTCCGCTTACGGCTTGTCGTCCAATCGCCACAGCTTCTCCAGCTACTCCGATACGTTCATGAGCCCCTCAGCATCAAGCAACCACATGAACCCTGTTGGCAATGGGCTCTCCCCACAGGTCAGACCAGCAGCCCTATAAGGCCTGCTGCCATGTCTTGTTCTCTCATAGGTGTTGATAACGTTCTTTATTCCCCAGCTTTCCTCCTCCTCTCTCGGCTAAGGATATGTAATTGCATTTTTTTTCACCGAAATTAAGATTCAGAAACAGCATGTTCAGCGAAAATAACTGCCAGTGTGGGCTTTTATGTTCGCCTTTCCAAAGCCCTGGATTTATTTTAGCTACCCCAAATTGCTACATTTGTAAAACAATTGGATTAACATCAACAAATTAAAATTCATCTTGATAGCAACCAGAAGTGCTCGAGCTGCTCCAAACAGCGTTTTTCTACTTCCCTGGGACATCTAAATCCTGCACCGAGCTGAGAGAGCACATGCAGATGAAATAATTAGCTAAAGCTTATAAATGTGGACCCATAATCTGCTTCACGTAATTGTGTGCAGCTCGAAGACTCCAGTGCCTTGTGTGATTTTTCTGCTTGTCTCTTATGCTGCACAGTTTTTAGGCCTCTTTATATACAGAGTGAACCTTAATTTTTACCATGTGAACTTAATGCTTGGATTGCATGTAAAGATTTACTTTCATTCTTTTTTCAAAAGCCTTTGGTTTCAGCTGTTAACATCTTTTGGATATCCCTTCATTAATGAGCATTTAAATGCGTCTCTGTCTGGTAAGGGTTGAGCTTTAAGTAGCACAGAAAGGAAAATGATTTGTATTGATGCAAATCGTGTGTACGGAGTGAATTATACACAATTACCCATCAATACTGGCCAGTCTTGCCCACCCTCACCAACAAGATGTGGTTAACAGGCAGAAAATAAGATTGAAATGGTGTGTAAAGAGTTGAAAATGAATTTCAATGCTGCATTTGTCCACAATTACCCCGTCGTTCACACATGTTTTATTGGGAGTTTTTTTTTTTCTCCTTCCTTCAAATATTTCTCAAAGCAGATTGGAAACATTCTTGGTATTACCCTCTTTCTTCAGAGAAGAAAGAATTAAGGATTTTGTGACAAAAAAGAGATTTTCTCTCCTGCTGGAGCGACGAAGGATAACATGGAGGCTCACAGCGTGTTTGATTGTTAATCGTGGCACAGGGGTTTTAACTGCTAATGCTCCCACTGCAAACCTGCCGAAAAAACACCAGGAACATGGAGCCTTTTATTATTATTATCATTAATGGGTCTCTCTAATACTGGCATGGGGTGCACTGTCGCTTTCCTTTCCCCCCCGTCAGAGCAGTTAAAGAATGTATTGGGATATTAAACATTTCCTGTCACAGTGGGGATTAGGATGTGAGAGTTTGGGCAGCTGTACAGTGCGGATTTCCAGTTTTCAATTACTCATCAAAAGTGACTGATAGAGCCTACACCTAATGTGAGTTTGGACTGTTTTTCAGGGGTTTATTTGAATAAAGCTTAAAGTTAAAGTGTTGATTCTTTCCACGTGCTTCTGCAGGATGTTTGTGCTTCATAGAGGTGAAATGATTTGAATGCATCCAGATTGCTGTGTGGCATTCCTATCAGTGTCGCAGCATGGAGATGGATGCTCCCGCTGATACCAAAATCAGAGTTTGCTCACCAGTGCAGCTTCCTGCTGTGCTGGGCAGATATTCTTTCTCCACAAAGCAAAACACTTAAAAACTAAACAATAAACCTTCTGGTTAAATTTACGATTTTCTTTCTCTTGCATTTAACCAAATTCCAATCAACAAGCAGAAGTTGCAATTTCACTTTCAAGATGTTCTCTCTCCTTTCATGAAATTGGCCAAAAAAAAGCAGAATCTATAGAGATGGAAATGAGAAACTGATATTTTAAGTTGCAGACACAGTCTGTTTGCAGGAGATATGCTTGTGCATTGGTATGTGCAAGCCATTCCCTCAAGTGTCTGGTACTGATGGCCTTGCAGTTGCTGTAAAGATTGACAAAAATTCTGTGATTCACAGTAAATGGACTGCGGTCGCGAGATGCCAAATCTGTAATGGAATCCTGCAGCGTTGAACAGTCCTGACAGGAGCCCACGTCCATCCCAATTCCATGACCCATCCCAAAAGCACGCATTTCTGCCCATTACAGGCGGTGGGAGAAAAGCTATCCACAGTCCATAATGGCGGCTGTTGTTGCGGGGTATACAACATGTTTGGCTAGTTGAGGGTGCAGCGGTTGGGGTGGGGGAGCGCGGTCAAAAGTATATTAAAGGATCTTGAAAGCAAAGCTGTGCCTGGCTGGGCAAAAGGTATGAAACCAGAAGTGTGTTTTGTTGTTGGTCATGTTTCATTTAGTGGCTCAGCAGGTGTTGGAAAAAGGAGAAAGCAGGGGCATGAAGGACGACCATCCCTGCATTTTTTGTCATGCTCAACTGAACATATAGTCAGAGACTGAGTGCAATATGGACTGACAATATGAGATCTGGATTTCTTCAGAAAAAAAAAAACATAAAATCGAATATGCTTTACTCATCTCACAAGGAGACTTTGTTCCTCCAGCAATGCTAATTAATCTTGGCTGTAATCGAATTATGTTACTCTTGACATATCCAGATGTGTCACTGACCTTTTGGCAACCGAAATAAACCAAACCAATGATGGAAACAGTATTCTGTAAAAGCGCGTCGGGATTAAATGACAGCAAATAACAGCAAGTAGCAGTTTGCTCCATTTTATACGTTTGAAATTTCAAATACTTTAGCCTACTATGACTAAGATGCTAGATTATCAAGGTTTGCAATCACATCGAAATCTCACAGTCAAGGTAAGGGCTGTCTATTTTAAAAGGAAACACAAACAGAACTGCATGTTTCACTATTGTAATGTCAATTATGCTAATCATGCTTAAAGCTGATGGAGATGGATGTAAAGAAAAGTTACAGATCTGTACCATACAAAGCAAAATAATACAATCATTTTGTTTTGATTTGAAGAAGTAGTGAAATCCTGTTTAATGTCAGGGCTGTGCAACATGTACAGCACACAGTGTGACATCATCTTTGATCTTTATGTAAGTAAGGGATGATCACCTATGGAATGGTTTTTTAAGGCTGTGGTACAGTTATAATAGATGCAAAAAAATGAAGGAATCATTTAACAATCTATAACAGGAGAGTAAGACAGAGCTGCTTCTAAATTAATACAGTGGTCACTTGAGTTATTTTTTTAATTGATCTGGTGCAAAACTGTCTTCATTAAAAAAAAAAAAAAGAAATGGATGAGATGTGCTGTAATTGTAGCTCCATAATAATGTCACCCTGAAACAATTCTTTACTTATCTTGTACTTACGAATTATAATTTTACCCATACTTTATGATTTTCCCATTTGGTCAGTTAAAGTAAGACAGATAAGGCCAATTGATTGAAGAAACATATTTCTCCGTCAAGTAGCCCACAAATAGAAAGTATTGCATCATTTATAACCAAGACAGACATGAAGCAACCCAACTACAAAGATAAAAAAAAAAAAAAATGACCTGCAGACTCTCTGGGTTTTATTTCTACTTTTATACTATTTTCTTTAAGTTGTAGTGGTAAATTTATCAGTAATGCAAAGGAAGACAACTCTGTTAAAGGTATCATGGAGAATTTTCAAAAAATTTTCTGAGAAGACCCGCCCTCTCCACTTAAAAAAGAATGCACATGCCCAACCCCGTACCCGCTCCCGAGAGGAAACGTCTATTAAACGCATACGAGAGAATTCACAAGCCCATTTTTCCTCGTGCACGCTCTGTTGAAAAGTTGCTGTTTGCATCACTCATACAAGCTTACTTTCCAAAAGCAGATTTGCAATTTTTCATCTATGTCAGCGTCACCACCAATAAGTGAAAATCGGGACGAGCACGTAGGACAGCATTTTATAAACATATCACCCAATGATTGACAATTAGGAGGACCACTTATTTTGATGATCCACCCAGAAAAAGAACATCCTCCACTATACCTTTTTTGTTAAAATGTTATTATATTATATTTTTATGGATAGGTTTTAATCATTTCACACACTAGAATAGAATGTATCTCTTAAATAAAACTTCCAAATGGCAGGTCAGAGCCATGAAAAGAAAAAATCAGTAATTAGAAATGAAAACAAATGCAAGAAACGATTATGAAATCAAGCTTATACATTTTCACATAACACCAGAGCCTAAATACCATCAGTAACAGATGAAAAGTGAATTCCATAGAAAGGTGTTCACAGTTCCTTTCCTTGTAAAGAGGCATGATGGAGCAAGAGTGAAGCTGTTAACTCGATAGGTACGGTGGATAGTCTGATAAAGGAACTTCATAAAGTTTTATAAGAAACTTTTCTTTCCTGTTTTGCAGTTTTGTGAAACTGTTGTGTGTTTTGGAATGACAAGGATGTGTATGTGTGTGAGGAGGGCCTTTGGGCTGTGTGAGTGGGCTGGGGCCTACACACTCACACTTGCGCACACACAAATGTACACGGGATCAGAGGCAGAGCGGCTCTCACCCCTGCCTCCCTTTGATCTGTGTCCCCAGGCCTGCCTGCCCGCGCGGCGCTGCACCGTACCACGCACACTGACACCATGCTCACCAGCGACTCCCCACAACTGTCTAAGCGAGATAAGCCAGGGGAGACTCCAAACTGTGCTGCTGCTCTTCCATTAGCTACTGCAGACGCTTCTTTTAAAAATGGGATGAATTATTTTTAAGAAGCTAGCTCTGCTGTTGCCAAAAAAAAATAAAAAATGGAGAGCGAGGGGGGCGAATGTACAGAACAATCCGGGGCTCTGGCTTCATTCCGCCTCCCTCCCTGACTTCTAACAAGACATCCTGCACCTGAATACCAATGAGAGGGGGAGATTCATGTAGTCCCCCACATTATTAAAACTTGGGCATTAAGCCTCTCACCGGGCACTGTGTCAGCTGGCAGCCTCCACTGACAACAAATCAAAGGGGATGAGCACATAGCCTGCATTCACGGCTCAGCCACTCGCAGAGCAAGTGGGGGAATACATACTGGTTAATTAGAACTCCCATTAAAACAAATACTGTTTCAATTTGGCAAGTATAAAAAAAGATGTAAGAGGCTTTAGAAAAAACAGACCTGCTGTCAGCAGTTGCCAAGAAAATCCAGGGGCTGCAAATCATATCCACTGGCTATACTGTTTCTGAACTGATTATTAATGTTTTTTAGCCGTTGTTTGCAACACTATCGAACTCTGAGGAAAAAGATTTCCAGCATGAATGTTCCTTTTTCATGAAGTGCAGCTATAATGCATGGCTGGTTGGTGTTTGCTGATTGATAATTGGGCTTTTCACTGTCGAAGCCTTCAATGTAGTTCTCCTTTAGTAGTGCTGCACCTGAGCCATTTGTTGCTCCATCTTGTGAGTCTCCCGAGCAGCCTGAGCGCTGCCATTTCCACGTTCATTCCAAAATATTTCTGCTTGGCTCTTGATGCATTCATAATCTATTTTTCTCACCTACCAACCTTGCTTCCCCTCCACTTGGCATTCTGTCATCCAGCAATGCCTTCTTTGCCAATGGTGCTCTGCGTTCCCTTCCCTCTCCCCGCCTTCCTCTCCTTGCTCTCCAGCTTTCTCCCCTGGAGAGGCAGCTCTTCTACCCGCGCCCAGATGAAAGGCTACAGCGGACAATAAAAATGCTATTTAAATGCAAGGGTGTTTGTGTGCGGGTGAGAGATATTTCCTGCTGAAAGTGAGCTGCTGCATCCTGATAAATAGTAAATATAAGGGAATGTGATTTACATTTATCTTGCAGAGGCAGCCAATATGAATTTCAGTAAATCCTGGAAGATGGGGATTTAAGGAGGAAAATGACTGAGGCTGATTCACTTGCGGTGTGTCCCACGCAGCTGTGCCTATGAGGTGGAGAGTACCACTGCTGCACGCAGGTGCCGATCGTATCTGAAAACACTTATCACACACAGGGATATATAGTGGAGATTTCCAGCCTTAACACAGTAAGCACAATGATATTAATGATGAGATGCACTGACCAGACGTCTCCTGGTGGAAACCTAGTCAACATTTTTCATGAAGGTATGCCGATTCCAGTTTTCAACTGATTCAGAGTTTTTATTCTAAAAATAACCACATATAAAACATAAAATATTGTGTTTTATGTTACAGTCTTTAACAACAGAAAATGGAGAAAATCAGATTTGTTTTTTTACCTGTCTCTGCTTTAATCTGACCTTTCTCTGATCTAATAATTTGGTCTCTGATCTAGTTATTTCCGTCAGTTACCTAAATAACTGAAGGAAATAATGTAGGTTAATGCAATGAAGAGTGTTGATGCATTTAATTGATAGTAAAATTAATCACACATATCTATCAAGCTTCTCCTTGTTGAAAACAGTCCCGTTTCCTTTCAGGCCTAACCTACAATATATAATTTTGTCTGATTCCAATTATTGTTTTGGTTGATAAAAATGTTTGATCCCAAACTGAAGGATCAGGGCTTATCCTTTGTTGTTCTAAAAGATGTAGCTCACTTTGCTGCACATTCCTTTTTAAGGTTTACATTTTTCACCTAAACAACAAATTGAGAAAATACAAGATTAGTCAATTTGGTTGATTATGCAATTGACGAAAACATTGAAAATTTCTTATTAAACCACATAGACATTCTTTAGTGTACAATCTGTTCTTGGTTGGATTTATAACTAATTAAAACAGACAAACTCGTCAGACTTTCCCCTACCAATAGCAATTTCTGAGACTCTAACACATGCAGGTTAGAAAATGAATGTCACAGGTTTTTGATTTAGGACTTTAGTTAATCTAAATTATCAAAACTTAAAAGAGGGTCTTCAAAATACATGCTGTTGACTGAAACTGGTGGGGTTTTAAAGTTTTGTTAAAGAAAATCCTGTTTTTATCATTTCATTTTTGGATCACAAACCAGGAAAAAAAACATTTTGCTCTTAGATTTACTGATTGGAGCATTTCTAATAATGATAATATTAAAAATATTGGAGGCAAAACTACTGAGTGACTGGGGTCAGGGTGCATGGGGTTAGAGAGGCAGATGAGGAAGAACCTGCCATGCACAGCCAACGTTTGGGATGTAGTCTGGCTGCATGTGGTTCCTGTTAGTTCCAGATGCCACTCTGACAGGTGCATAGCTGTGATTAATAGTTTCTGACTTCTTCACTCAGCCATTCTGTCGCTTCTTTTCCTTCTGTCTCTGTCCCTCTCTGGTTCTTCTCCAAGTATATTCAGCATAGAAATAAAACGAAAAAAACGACAAGCCCAGGAACATGAATATTGCCAGAAAGCTTCATTGGACTTGTCTCTTTTCGTCTCCCCTTCTTGACAATGAGATGAGAATACGGGGAGGTTTGAGGGTCCGCAGCTGGTTGTCTTATACAGCAGCTTTCCCCTCTCAGTCTCCAGCTGAGAGCTATTTCACTATTTATTTACATGTAATTATGGCTATGAGGTGCAGATATTAACACTGTCAAGAACAATTTGACCTGACATTTTTCACTAGACTTGGCCCCTGCTGTTTTCAGCAAACAACCTCCTCTGCTCCTGCTCCTCCTCCTCCCTCACTCCCTCAATCCGCCTCGCCTTCCTCCTGGAGCTCTCCTCTCTCTCTTTCTCTCGTAGGCACTGGCCCTGCCTCGCTGAAGCCACTCTCCTGGAATCAGAAAATTTGCCGTTTAATTTAGAAAGAGGCGTCGGTGCGAGGTCCTGAAGAGTCAGAGTCTGCACTGTGTGCACAGAGAGGAGGTGGGAGAGGAGGGAGGAGGGGAGTCTCTTGTTCCCAATGGCTGAATCCATCCCATAGTTACTCAAGCATATCACTAGCAGAGAATAGA
This sequence comes from Cyprinodon tularosa, assembly GCF_016077235.1. Classification (NCBI taxonomy): domain Eukaryota; kingdom Metazoa; phylum Chordata; class Actinopteri; order Cyprinodontiformes; family Cyprinodontidae; genus Cyprinodon; species Cyprinodon tularosa. Next base: position 191,451 of record NW_024039597.1, read on the forward strand.
GGATTGCTCCCCACACGTTCTCCAATTGCAGTCCAATAGACGGCATATTAACCTTTGGTTAGAGCGGGGCCGAGTTTATAGCTCAGACTGGGGGACATTTAGGAGGAATGGGGGGGGTCGTTTTACATGTCGAACAGCTGGGCTTTCTTTAACAATGACACTAACATGAGCAAGAGTGGACTCAAGTGGATTTCATTTGATAGTAATTTGCAAAGAAGAGACAAGAGGAGGTGTGGACAGGCCTAACATAAATATGAATTCTGTTTCATTTCCGCTCATTTAGGTTTCCTTTGTGTTGCATAAACAGCTCAGATAGAAGAGACACAGGCACAGAGTGGATAACACGTTGTGAGGAGTGACAGCTTGTTTCAGTGCCCGCTAATCGTCCTCATCTGTGCCTGACTTGTCAATGCCCAGATTCTGTCACTGCCAATCAGCCACTTAATTGAACACAATTAGCATCCCCCCCCACCCCAAACTCCCCCTATATGCATTACATTCTTCAAATCCCTCTTACTCTCTGCCTCCAGCGTCACATCCTCCACCCGTCTCCCTTCTGCTTCATCCTCCTGTGCTTCAGCCGTATGAGAAGACTTTTCAGTTTTTATTAATGTGCTGCGGCCAATTAACGCAGCGGCACGCAGACCAGGGCCCATCATCTGCTGCCTGCCACCGGACCGGCTGTCTGCTGCAGCCCCCTTTCGCCGCCCCTCTCCCCACCTCCAAACCATGACCAAAACGCTTTAATTCAATTTATGCAATCACTGTTATTTTTAAATAGTCATTTTGTCTGCTCAGATGAGGGGTCTTACTGCCCGCTGGGCCGGCCCTCTCATGCGAAGGATGAAGGGGGGAGGGCAGTCGGTTACTGCAAGATATATATATATATATATATATATATATATATATATATATATATATATATATATATATATATATATATATATATATATATATATATGTATATATATATATATATATATATATAGTTGTTTCCATTTATTGCTGTTCTTCATTTTATTTTTAAATTCTTAGCTGTATGTTTCTGTATTTTTTTTATTACATTGTCCTTTTTATTTTCATTTAGTGTAGCCAAAAGCTAACAGCAGGTATTAGAGGGATTTAGACCAAAACGCCTTTTACCAGACACCTTAGAGCAGGGTCTACCCAGGAGACAAATCTCAATTTAGCACTTTCCCTCTGTGTCCTTTTCTCCTAACTATAGAAAAAAAACATTAGCAACAGAGAAATAATAATATTTAATATAAAAAAAACTTATTTCAATTTACATGCAGGAATGAATGTTTAATCTGAAGAGCTGAAGGAAATTAACAGATATTCTCTTAAAGTCAGTTACAGCATTTAATGATGAAAACCCTTAGTTTACAGTGAAATTGTGTAAAACAGCTGAGACCCCAAAATTGTGAAAAATGGTATGTACCATATTTCCCTGATATGTTTAGTAAACGTTCCTTGATTTAATACTGGTTTAGATATCAGTTAACAGACTTGTAACTGACTTGCAACTGAGCTATAAACAAGTCCTGGTCTAGCTCTTTGATTAGCCACAGTATTCCCCTTTTTTAGATAATCAAGCTTAGCTTTGGTTGGCTTCAAACAGGTGCCCTGGCTAAGCTATAAAAAAAGAAAATGAATAGAAAAATGGGGAGCGAATGGTATTCATAGGATACTTTTGAAACTGAAACTCACCCTGAATAAAGACTGATTATGAAATAAATCCTCCAATAACCCCTTAAGTTTTTTTTTTTTTTAAACAAGGCGAAATAGTTAAACAAAAGATATATATTTATTCTAATGCTTACATTTTGTTTTTTTCCCAAAGTCATCTGCTTTCCTATGCTTTTGAGTCACTTCTGGGTCACAGAATTGAACACTTTTCTCTTTCTCTAATCATGCCCTCAGGACTGGCCTTCAAATATTGATCTCAAATTCAGTGTCATAGGCGTTGGTCTTTAAACGTTCCTGGCTGCTGAACGAGTATCAGCTGAGCAGATCTGCTAAGGTGCACAATACTGCTCTGCAGCGCTCAGATAACTTGAAGACATTTGGAGTGGCTCATTTTCTTCCAGCCCGTCTGCCCCGGTGACCTGTGCCTAACTTAAAGGTACATCTCGGGGGCATTTTGATTTGGGCAGAGCGGGGAGGTATCGGTGACAGAGGAACTAATCCAGTATTGCGCAGATTAAGAGTATTTGTGGAAGTGGGGTGTGTTGGCGCTGGGAATGGAACAGAAAGGGTTCCTATCAGCTCTCCAGGCAGGCTGGCCCTCAGGCCAACGCAGTCCTACAGGAGTCTTTGTACTTCCCAAAGCCTCTACTTTCCTCTCACTCACTTTTTTCTTCTGTCTTCTCTCTATATTTGGCTATCAGCTTCTCAGCTCTCCATTTATAGTCATTGCATTGGTGCAATCATGTTGTTTTATAATCCAGCTGAAAGCTACGCTCTTATTAAAACCAGGTGGTGACTGGGACATGTGTGAAAGTTCTGATATGAGCTTCTGACACTTTAAGGAGAATTCAGTCAAATATTTTTCTACCATAACTCACTTGAAAAAGAAAAAAGAACCACAGTAAAATAAAAACCAAGAAATAATCCTTAATGTTATTCATCCTAATATGAAAAAAGAAATCTTGTCTAGCAGCTGTTTTATTTTTTCATCCATAACCACTCCAGTCTTTCTGTATCACATTGTTTTATTCTTGCATAAACACTAACAAAGAACAACTAATCAAACATTCACACAAACAACAAAAAAATTTAATTTGACTCGTAGAGAAATTAGTTAGCTGTGAAAAGGGCCCTTTTTTGTCTCAAGTCTGCTATTTATTTATCTGAAAGGATGCACATTGTATCAATTTACACTTCCCCACTCAGTTTGCCGCAGGCCACAGGGCTCAGAAGTTGAGAGAATTAATTACTTTTTTATTATTATTTATAAAGTAATCTATCTGTAGAGAGTGTGAGGGGGAGAAAAAAAAGAAAAACGGGGTGGGTGAGGAGGGATAGGGTACTGCGTTTCTTTGTGAGTGTGAGTGTGTGAGAGAGAGACAGGGAACGCCCTGGAGCATTGTCCTTTAAACTGGGTCCTGGCTCACATTATCTCCCAAACCAGCACTCACACAACAAACGAACTGCACGCTGCTGAGGACCCTGTATATGCAGGCGGCTGGTGGGGGGAAAGGAGGAGGAAGGATGGAGACATAAAGGAAGAAAACTCTTCTATAAAGGAGTGTGTTGGGTTTATAAAGAAAATATTTTCCTTCATTTAAACCAAACTTTTAACGCCGATACAAGTACTTCGGTCTTTTATCGAACAAACCTCAGAAATACTACAAAGTTGCAATTTGAGCACACAATGAAAATTTCCTCAGAAGTTCTGAAATTCAGGCTAAAAAATTCAGATCATCCCTGAATTTTAACATGTTTAGTTATATTTCCTACCAGTTAGCACCTCAGCCGAAGGTGCTGAACGTACCACTGAGTGTGGATGTATTTTTATTTTTATCAGTTAGAACATGAAAAAAGGAGATCCTTACATTATTATTACCTTGCGTTGCAGTTCGCACCACTGTAAAGAGTAAGTAGAGCTTAGCTAGAATGGTAAAGCTAATTTCAGTTGTGACGTCTAATAGCATCTGACTGTAAGGCTGGAATCAGATCTACATAGTTATATTCTTCCAATATTTGCATATATAGATAAAGGCGTCAGGAAATCACAAACACTGAAAGAATCTGCTTTTCCAACCTTACCCCACACAAAAAAATAAAAAATAAACACCTGTTGCTACACCCTGCTGACCAGCTGGCTGAAAAGAGGATCATACGTTACAAAGATGGTGACTTCAGGCTCTATTTTAAAATGTTAAACAGAGTGTTTGAGTGTGTAAAGTAAAAAAGTGATAATAATCTCCATAATAACAAAATATCAAAGGCCATTGTTAAGATTTTTATAGTTTTAATTTTCAATTGTTATATTAGCCACAGTAAGAATAATTGTTGCATTTGCTGTTTAATAAAAATAGATTGTTCCCTACATTTTTGTGTTTTTTTTGTGGTAATAGCTTATCAAAATATGACAATTTTATTCAGTCTGTTGTTATCTCTACAAAGGGATGTTTTATAAAATAAAAATGCATCAAGATGCACACGTATTTGTGAGCTGAACCTTGCTCAGGTTAGACCTACACACTGCAGAGAAGAGTCCAGATGTAATCAAAGAGGACAGCTGTAGTTCTGACTCTAGCCTGAATCCTGACAGATAACTTCACCCTCTATCTGCTCCTTCATCAGGCTTAAAGTATTGCGGTGAAACTATATTGATTTTTATTTAGCAGTGTGAACACAAACCAAATGAGAATCTCGGCTTTTCAATGACATGTACCTTTCCCCCCCAAGGAAAACTTGAATTATTAACCAAGGACCTTTTTTTTATGAGGACGTCTGAAGGATATTCTCACACATTGCCAAGTCTTGTCACACTGCAGCTAGCTCCATCCCAATTTGCTAAAATAGCAAAACTGCATCCCGTTAATGATAAGAAGTCATCTTCTCTTGAAGAACTTTTATAAGCATGAATAATGACTGGGCCAATTGTTGGCTATTCTGTTTAATAAGGAAATGATGTAATCAGGCTTTAATTAACCAGTAACTGAAATGGACTCATGCCCTCCAGCTGCCTCTCTCAGGACACTTCCCTCCTTCCCGTTTCACTTTAAGCAAACCGCCCTCCTCTTCCAACCCAGCATGTTCAGCTCCATATGTGAGGAAGCAAAACATGTGTCAGACACGAAGAAGGCCATGAATCTCCCTCTTATAGATAAATGTCACATGCTTTGTACGCAGATGTGAAGGGGGGCAGTGGGGGTTTCCTTACTGATAGAATTAACATGTGGAAGTGACTAACCGGTCTTTGTGTTTCTGATGTGCTTCGGGGTACTTCATATTTCCAGGGAGGCCCTTATAAATGATTAATTTGCAGAATTTGGTTAATTTTCCCTCTCAGAGGGATCACTCCTGGCCTGGGCATGTCAGCCATTTTCCTTAGGCCTTGTTTTGCTGCATGCATATGTGCATGTAAGGGTTTGTGGATGCATGCTTGCAAACATATGTGTGGGAGTGTATCGGCCCCTGTTTAACTACCTCCATGATGGGCTAATTGGTTTAGCAGCAAAGGGGCCAAAGGCCAGTGTAGCATAGCGAAGCTCAACATGAACCTGATGTTGAAAGGAAGAGAGAAGCATGTGTGGAACAGTTACTATATTTTTTAGTTTTTTTTTTTATAAAATCTTTTCTCCCCCACAGACCCCAGAATGGGAACTGGCAGCATGGGAGCAACTTTATTTTTCTACATAGAGGCAACATAATCTCTTCCATTTTAACTTTTTCCAGACCTTCTGACGAGTGTCACTTGCTATTACACTAATCTACTATATTGAAATGGTAGCTTTTATGCATTATCAATAATATACAGCTGTAATGTTCAAGGCAAACTCAAACTTGAAGGATAAGTGCCCCCCTTTACTTGGGTTTGTGGAGCCTACTTTGTGTGGGGATCTGAGGGGATCATTTACCAGTTCCAACTCCATTACTATTCATGAGATGGGTAGGCTAGGGGCGAGGGATTAGGGACTCCCTTGGTGCTTGTTGTGCCACAGGCTTGGGCTCAGGCCTAAGGCTCTTGGACACAAGCTGTCCGGCAAGGATGGTGGGTCTATTATCATACTGGGACCCTTCTGTCCCACAGTAGAACGGTTACTGTCAGGACCAGCTAATGGAAACAGTGTCTCTTGTTCCCTTTCCGTGTGTTTTAACCTCAACGACCTCCTTGTTCTCTTTCACTTGCTTCTAAAAGAGATTTAAAAGTTTCTTACTCATTTTAAAGTTTGAAATGATCCATTTCTCCAGACTTTCTTCACCATTAAGGGAAGGGTGGAGCTATACTTGCAGAGTAAAATATATATATATTGCTAAACTCTTTTGATCCTCAGTTTGTCCAACTTTCAATATCTTCCTGCGCTCTCTTCCCTCACTCTAGGTGATGAGCATCCTGAGTAACCCCAGCGCTGTACCCTCGCAGCCCCAGCACGACTTCTCCATCTCTCCGCTTCACAGCAGTCTTGAGAGCTCCAATCCCATCTCAGCCAGCTGCAGCCAGCGCTCTGACACCATCAAGAGCGTGGACAGCCTGGCTTCCTCCCAGTCGTACTGCCCTCCAACCTACAGCGCCACCAGCTACAGTGTGGACCCTGTCACTGCTGGCTACCAGTACAGCCAGTATGGCCAGAGTAAGGACATTTTCTTTATTTTTTCTGCTTTTAAAAGTCAAACTACTCTTTCCTGTCTGTGCTCTAAGACTTAATAAACAAACAGAGCTTTATGCCCCTCCTATGCTATTTTTCATTTTTTTTATGTTGAGGCTACAAACTTTAATCTTTTTATTAGGATTTTTCAGTAATAGACATAAACAAGTACCTCATCAAATTGAAGTACATTTGTTAGTCCAACAGCCAAACCCTAAAGCAGTTTAGTCATATAATATATATATATATATATATATATATATATATATATATATATATATATATATATATATATATATATATATATATATATATATATATATATACATAAAACCATAATATATTGTTTGTTTCAGAAAGTATTTAAAGTATTTATTTACATCAGTATTTAAGTTGGCAGCTGTTTCTCTGTTAGTTCTGTGTCTAGATGCAAATTACCAGGCATAAAAATGCTTTATTGTAAACTTTTCAATATAAAACTGTCTTAATGTTTGGTCTACTTGCATGATACAGTCAGTACCATGTTTTAATCAGATTTAGACTCATTTGACTATTTCAGCCACTACCCTCTGGCAGGAGGCTGCGGTCCATCAGGACCAGAACCTCCCGTCACAAAAACAGATTTTTCCCATCTGCTATCGGCCTTATCAACAAGGCCAAGACCCGCCCGTGACACTGGACAATGTTTCTCTCCCCCATTCAGGATTTCTGCGTTACATTAACGCACAGTCTACTGTTTGTATATAGCTTCTGTGTATATATATATATATATATATATATTTTATATATATTCTATCTTATTTTGCTATTTTGTTTTGTTTTTTGTCTGCACCAACAACACCAAGTCAAATTCCTTGTAAGTGCAAACCTACTTGGCAATAAACTTGATTCTGATTCTGATTCTGATTTGGTCAGAGCAGGTTTTCTCTCCCTCTAGAATAGCTTTTATTCAACATCTAACAGATTTTCAGCAGTAATGAATCTCTTCTATTGATGCCACATATGTAATAGTTGTCCTGTTGGTGCATTCTCCCACCTAGGCTGTGCATCTCAACAGCTCTTCTAGAGTAATTATATTGATCTTAGCTATGTCTATAAGCATTGTTTCCCAAGTTTTACTTAAATGGGCAACCATATTCGATTAATTTCCCATTTGTGCCATACTTCTGAAGAAGGCTGGGATTATATGGATTTTATGTAAGGGTATCGGAGTAGAATGGGGTTAAATGCAGACACAGGACAATTATTTATTTTTTTTATTGTAAAAAATATAAATGATGCTTAAGTTCGATTTATTTTCACTTCTATTTGTTGGCTTAACACAGAAGTTCCCAGTAAAATACATGAAAGTTAGCTTTCATTTAGCAAAATGAGGAAAAAAATCAGGGAATATGAATACTTGTGGGAAGCATGGTGAAAAGGTGATGCCTACCTTCTAGGAAGGAGAGCCTCCTGACCTTTTCCAACCCTGGATTGTGAAGGCAGACACGTGCTCTTGATAAAGCCCCCCCCACCCACTTCTCATCCTTCCACCTCCATCCTGCTCCAGAGTTACCTCAGTCACACCCCACTCCACTTGGATGGGAAAGAGAGGAGGGCCACTTCAAAGGACGGCAGACCCTCAGGGCCCACAGTGTCCTCTTGCCCACCTCTCTTTCTCTTGTCTCCATCACACACACACATACAAGTCCCCCTCAGGACAGGAAAGAGTTTGCTTTATTAGATTAGTATAATTGACTGATGCTGTCACAACCATTCATGAGAGCTAAAATGAAGCACACTTTCCCAAACAAGGCAGCCAGCAGCAGCTATCTCACATTTGTTTGTTATTTACGTGGATGTTCCTGTAGCGATGATGGGTTTTGTGCTTTGAGGATCTGCGCATGCAAGCCCATGCCAGTCTGTCAAGTTTCAGGGTGTGTGCGCACAGCAGCAAAGAAACTGATGGCAGCGCGGATGTGATCTGATGTGAGGTTAATTAAGACGGTGATTGAGCACAGTAGATGGGTAATGAATGGAAGGGAAAGGGAAGAGCTGCTGTCTGACGATGAAAATGATCGGCCATGTGGAGTGTGGAGGGCATGAAATCAGAGATGCCAGGAGTAATGAAGACTGGCACACAGAACACACACGGGGACCCCTGTGACTGACAGCATGGAGACTCCACCAGGATACACATGCTCCATGCCAACAGCGTGCCAACCTCAGACAAGTGACAGGGGAGGGGTTTTTTATCTTTCACTCTAGCTGTCTGAATTGTTTTTTATTTGACTCAGTCTTCTATGCCACAACTTGTTACAGCCTTAATCAGAAGGATGATATGAGAGCGAGTAGGACGTGTACCGCTGATGTCCACCACCTGTCTTATGCATGTGTTTTTTTTCTTTCTTTCTCATTTTTTTCCTTTCAGCTGCGGTGGATTACCTGGCTAAGAATGTGAGCTTGTCCACCCAGAGGAGGATGAAACTCGGGGACCACTCAGCTGTGCTGGGGCTCCTGCAAGTAGAGACGGGACAGGCCTACTGAAGACACCTCACACTCATCCTCCACCTCCTGTCTCTCCGTTTCATCCGCCTCAGTTTGCTCCATGCTTTCCATCAAGCCTGGACTCCAGGTCAACTCTGTGATGCCCGTCATGACATCGGAGAAAGTGACGGTTTTAGGGAAGGCAAGATGTTCTTCAGACAATTTCTAATTGTTAACGAGCATTTAGCTCAGAGGGACCAAACAGGAGCCCTAGGATGGCGGAGTTGGGACGCCTTGAGCTCCTTCTTTGTCATGGCTTCAGTCCAGCACACGTTTAGAGCCATCAACAACATGTACTTTGACCTTGCTGTTCATAGTAGTTAACAAAGCCAACATCATTTGAATAACTCTTATTCCTTGTTCCTTTTTTGATATTGTTAAGCCTATTGTTGCTGTTCTATGATTATGGTTAATGTGATTTTTGTTGTTGTTTGAATCCATTCGTGTCTCTTTTATCTGTCTGATGTTGGTGCGTTAAAAAACCCCAATGGAGGATGACTGAGACGATATGAAAGCGACTGTCTGTTGCGCGTGTGTGTACGTTTGCGTGTCAGCACATTTACACACAAGAGGAGATGATTGTTTTCCAAGCTGCTGCTCCCTGAGCTCCAACGCTCATGAGCGATTTGACCTTCCCACTTTCATATTCCTCTTGACATTCCTAAAGAACTTGGCCACTCTGTGGGAAGTCTGGCTGGATGGATTCAGCAGGGAATTTAAGCAGCGTATTGGCCGCCAATAGCTTCCCCACCACACGTCTTCGTAACCTCCATCCAATGCTTAGCTGTGGCCCACAGGGAAAGGGGGGCATTGTTTGCAAAAACAGGATTGGGGAAATTAATGTGTTTTGAAATATAGACCTTGCCAAGGAGGGCTAACTCACTCAAACCAGCAGCTCCCCATACCCACTCCCTGGAAAGCCCATCTTCCAGGAAATCCTCTGTTTGGCTTAAACACTTTAAAGCTGATTAAATCACACAAATATAATGTCAAAGCTAATTCACAATGACCCTTTTCCTTTAAGCCTTTCAGTTCCTTTACCCATTTTGTAAATGCACCTTTAGTTCGTTTCAACTTCATGAATAAAACAGGCACTCCTTCAAAACATTCCTCACTCTCTTTCAATAAAAAATATATATATATATAGAAAAGCATTCCAGCATTTTCTGGTTCTGTTGTGAGATTAAAGAAAGGACAAGCTGTGCCATTCACGTGCACTCTGGAAAATCACATAATCCAGTCATCTGTGAAAGGGCACAGGTAACGCCGCTGATTGGCCCCCCACTTCGGTTTGGACCAGAGCCTCGGCCTATAATCCTCCAGCTTTTAAGATCTCAACAAAATGTACAAAAAAGGCAGAAAAAATGTAATAGTTGATATGAGAAATTTGTGTAGCACTCATAGTTGACTTTGGATATGAAAGAGGACCAGCTGTTCTTTTGAGGTCTTAATGTTTTTCTGACATCACTGTACACAGAGAATTGGACCCTCTGTCGCCTTTAAAAGCAGTAAAAAAAATGTACATTTCCAAAAGCAGATTGTGTATTGTTTGGTTATAAAGAGTATGTTTTATACTAGCATAATGAGTGGGAGGTCATCGAGGGATCTGTAAGAGAAAATGATTTATATGAGTGTCGTTGACCAGCCTGTTTTCTGTTTTGTTTGTTTATGTTGTTTTTTTCTTTGTTTTATTTCTTATTTAATTGTTTAAGTTGTTTGAGCCAAAAATGTTTTGTTACTGTTTTTGGCCCCAATGAGAACAAATTTGTATAAATTAGCGCAGTTGTAAAAGAAGTTTAAAGTTAAAGTGAGTTAAGGAGGATTAAAATGAGCTCAGATAAAAAAGGAAAAAGCTTGTTTTCTCAGATGGACTCTGGTTGGACCACACTGTACATTTGAAAAGTGGCAGGAAGAGACATCTTCACCTGCCAGAGAGTTTCTAGCAGCTGGTTTCACAGACTGATAATGAATGGACCACGGACCTAACACCGCCCGCACCCAGAGCCATTTTGGTTGTGGCACTGTTGATGGATGCGAGTGACAGTACCCCCCCACCCCACCTGAGGGTAAGGGGTAAAACTGAAGAGTCAGGCTTTGATTTGTGGACCAATAGGACTTCAGGAGTACAAAGCAACGCTGACTCCACTCTGAGCGGCAGCTGCTGCTGCTGCTCCACTTTGAAACCTCACTCTTGTACATTTTAAAACTGAAAAATTTTAGACTTGTCTTTAGTGTATCAAACCCATTTCTAACACTTGGATATTTAAGGCATACAGCTCCTTATTCCTCCTCCCCTTCTTCCTCTTCCTCCTGTCTCTGTGAGCCCTAAACTGTTTTAGTTGCTTTCTGACATTTGTGCTTTGCTTTACTCCTCTTTCTGTTCCGCATGTGTGTATATTATCATGGTATAATTTATTCTGCTGTATGAAGTATTAGAGTAGTGGGAAACTTGTATTGGTATTTACTACCTTCAGCCTGTTGGTGTGTTTAATGTAACACTGGCGTAACTGTTATCAATTAAAGATCCAAAACTGACTTCCTGTGTGTTTCATTATAGAATAAATCCTATGATGGTTTTCATACATAAATTCCCTAACTGATTACTAGACTAATGGAAAAGGAAAAAATATATAATTGCATCATCTCTACTATTCATGTTTAAAAATGATCCAGGTTTTTAAATTGTTTTAATTCAACCTCAAGTGTAAAAGAAAGTTACAAAAAAAACAGCCCTAGAATCCTTGCTTTTTCCTTTAAATAACCAACGGAGATGCACTGGTGTGGGAGACACTGATTTAAAGTTTTGTTTATAAATTAAATTCTATTTCAATTAGATTTAACAAATCTGCTTAGAAATGTGTTGGACGTTATTTTATATCTTACAAAAATTGAAGCGAATGCAATAGAAATACTAAAGTCTGATTTTATTTGAGACTGCAATAAAGAAATGTTGATGCATTTTCTGAGGAATAAATAAATAAATGCATCAAGGTATTGATGCATTTCATACACTGAAAAGTAACCCAGATTTTACGGTGTTTGATCTTAGAAAATTGGCAATTAATTAGTGTGCCACCTTTAAGTCGCAATTGCATATTTTCTCCTGATTTATGCATCCTTCCAAATATGGTAAAAGTCTCCATCTTGAGCTTATTCTTTTTCTACTGATAGTTTTTCCTTTTTTAAAACATTAAATACATCTTCAAATAGGTGAAACTACTGTATGTAAAGTAAATTGAAAGCAGCATCTGATGTTGTTTTTACTTGGGCTGAAACAATTAATCGTGATTGATGGATTTTTAAAGTAATTGTCAACTAATTTAGTAATCGATTAATCATTAAATGGAGTATAGAGACTCTAAAACATGCCTTTAGCAGACAGAGGAACCCACCTTAAGCAGCAATTATACCAAAATTGTAAAAAATTGTCTAAACATTTTGCATTTAAGATGAAAATCTTTTTCATTTGTGAATATTATCTGTCCAGAAATCCTCAAGTGGAAAAGTCTCATAATTTCTTAAAAAGTCTTCTTTTGCTATCCTATTATTAATCGATTAATCCAAAAAAAATTATCAACAGATTTATCGATTTGCAAAATAATGCAGCCCTAGCTTTTACCTTTAGGATTAGCCTTTTACATATTATAGAACAATCTGTGTGTCCACAAAGCTTGAACAAGTATCAGTCTATCTCTTCTCTGTTTGTTAAACTGTTTTTGTGGGGTCACTGGGCCACCATTGACTTTTTGGAGTGCTGTTGATGTGATTAGCGAGTGATGAGAGCTCAGACGTCTGAGACAGGGAAACACAGACAGAGTGTGTGTCTCACAGCAGCTGTAGGAAGTAATTCATTCTGCCTGCTGACCAGCAACACTCATTTCAGCCCATTGCCGAACAGGGAATGTAGGCTGCAAATCTCTGTGGTATGGTGTGAATGTAGGGGAACTAACCGGTACGGTATGGCAGCATCCGCTGTGCTTTATATTACATGACAGAACACTGGAGCACATTTAGTCTCTTACCAACAGCACTGCTGGAGACATGTCAAACCCGCCGTAGGTATGTTCTTTTCGTCCTGGCTTACTTTTAAGAACATTTCATCATACTGGATGTGACAGCAAACATTATATTGCGTAAAGCAGGAGGGATGGGTTCAGACACATATTTTTTATAAATGAAAATCTGCGTGCATTTAAATTCATCCCCTTTCATTATGACGCCACAAAATAAAATCCAGTGCAACCATTTGCCTTTTGTCAAATGCACGGCAAAAGAAAATCAATTGAAGTTTGCTGTTATTAAGTTTGTGACCAACTTCCCCTATCTAAGTGAAGTAAAAGATCCACAGAATATTATACTACCACCACCGTGTTTCAGAGTGGAGATGATGAATTCAGATGATATTGAGTGTTAATTTGTTTTCCCACTCATTTCCGCACTGTGTTCTTTTCAGAAAATTACATTTCAGTCAGTTGTTTGTAACAATATATATATATATATATATATATATATATATATATATATATATATATATATATATATATATATATATATATATATATATATATATATATATATATATATATATATATATATATACATATACATATATTTATTTATTTATATATAAACAACTTTTACATCTAATCTGTAATCACAAACTCACAAACTACTTTTCCTGGGCCTGTGGCTAATATTTTAATAAATGGAAATGGAAAAAAAATGACGGAAAAAGTTCAAGAAAACAAACAAACAAGTGACTCTAGCTGAAAGAAAAGACTAAATGAAAAACAACAAAAATGTTTTAAAAGAAGTTGGTGCTGATGCAAGCTCACTTTATTTTCTTTAAAAATGATATAGAGTATTAAGCATCTGCTTTATTATTGGACAACTACTGTGCTTTTATTTGCATTTGAGTGTTAATAGGATAAAAAAGTATGTTTAAAAAGGAATGGCGAGTCATTCATCAGTATCCAAGCCAAGTTTCCTCTGTCAGCAAACTCAGAAGGTAAAGACAGATCGTCTCAGCACATTAAATGCTTTTTGTTAGGAGTCTCTTTACCAATGCTGTGTCATTTCTTATATATTTTTCTAAAACTTTGTGTTCTGGTTGTCCAGATTAGACCTTGGCATGTGCTATGGTTGTCCCCTTTGCTCTGCTCGTCACCTCTGGAATTCTGTCTCCCTCCAGCGTGCTGTCACTCGGACTGGACGAGGTGGAGGCTCAGGGAGAAGGTTTTTTTTTTGTGGTAAAGCTTTGTGACACTTCCCTCATCTCCTCCTTTGATCCCCTAATTGATTGACTACAGGAGTAGGGGATAAACAGAGCCCTCAAGAGCCCATTCCACTCGCCTCTCTGGAGTGCTTTAGATAAAGCGGAGAAGGCCAGAGCTCTCCGTTCCCCCTTTTCCCCATCTCTATACGGACACACGGCCATTGAAGGTAGCTCCGTGTCATGGTGGCTTAGCTGTGGGCTGCGTCCTCAGGCCCCGAGCTTGCATCGTGCCCCCTGAGCATAAATGGCCTGTGGTAATGGGTTTGTTTAGATCACAGGGATGGAAATGAAGCTGCCTAGCCTTTCTGTAGAGACCAGGAGGCCCTATCTCTAAGGAGGTGCCAGCAGAGGAGTCGCCACAGCTTCAGCTTGGTCATACTCACTTTCACAAATGAGGTAGAGGCGCTGATTCAAATCTGATTTAGGACCAGGCTCGAGAAACCTGGAGAATCAGGATAGGGAGAAGAAGAAACACAAACAGAATGGCTCGAAAAATCAAAGTTCTTTTTTTTTAAAGAAAGCAGCATTTGAAAACACAACTTTAGCTTAATTTCCTGAAGATATGATAATTATATTCTAATTTTACAAATTTGTCTTCAGAAAGAGTTCAGAGCCGTGTGCAGGTATGCTAAGAAATGATTAAGAGATGCTCCGGGGGTCTTGGTTTTATTCTTTGAGATTATGTGTCACAGGGAGTAAAAAGCTCCCAGCTGTCGCCATGAAAGTACTTACAGTATAATAATCCCCCAAATCCTGTAATTATGCCAGCATACGCTGTGTACCTGAGCCTCAGCTTTGTGCTCGTCACCTCGAGGATCCCCCTGACACAGACACAGACGCGCAGCCTGCCGTGCATACATCTCCTTCCCAACGACGCCGCTTGTGCTGGAAGGGAATCTTATTTTCAGAATATCTCAGGTATTTTGAATTTCATGGTTACCCCTCTCAGGTATTATAGACAGATAATCTGTCGCATAGAAGAAAAAAGAAGGAGCTCAAACAAAGATTGTTCCAGACTGAAGTCATCTGATTGGATGATGAGGTTTTTTTTCTTCCTTTATTACATTCAATCTGTTAGATATTGCTTAATAATATCGGTCCAGATGCCTGCAAAGTATTTCCTAAGTACCAACACCCTTTGAACTTTCCCACAATCATAAACTTCTGGGTTCAATGCTGACATTGGTGAGAAACTGTGTAAAGACTAACTAGCTCAATCCAAATGAATTGTTGAAGATGCTGAGATAACTGGAGCATTCTGTATATGAAATGGAAGATGGAATAAGCACCATGAAGTCTATTAGTCTTACACAAGACATACGACTTCAGCCATTTTTTTTTCATTGTAAATGTAATACGTGCTTTATTTCTGAATCAAAAAGTCTTAAAAAACGTTCCCCTTTACACAATTTTTTAACATTTTTTACAAAAGAAGATCCTTTAAGTGTTTGTACCTTCTAACGTAATGATAAATAGATTGTCAGCATCTGAGAAGCTTTGTTTTTTTGGCAACTAAAAAAAATCAGCACCCATTAAACAACTGTATAAATCTATATTTTTGCCTCTCAATAGGTAAAATACAGTCTGAGGTTCCTCTATTACCGATGCTAAAGATGAGGAGATACTGTAGACAACTGTATCAATAACAATGTGAAAAGTGCAGCCCATATTCTTATTCAGCTTTTTTTAATCTGATGTCACTGAATATGATCCAGTTCAATTGTCTAAATAGCTCTCGTCAGATGAAACTACAACTTAGAAGTTGTCAGTGAAGTCTTAGTTGGAAAGAGCAGTGGGAGGATGTTCACAGATGCTCTCACCGGTGCCATAACCAATGCAGTGCTACGAAGCACTGAGTTATTAATATAAATGCATGCACACTTTTCTAGTTTTATTTGCAAAATAGTTTGAAAAATCATCACAAACATCTAGGAGAGATATTTTGTTGTAACATGTTGAAATGTTAAAAAAACAGAAGAAATAAAATCCTAGGATAAAATACTTTTCAAGTTGCTTTATATATAACTAATACAAAAAGAGTTTTTATTTTTTTACAAAAAGGACAAGAGTAAAGTCAGAATAAAGTTATGAATCTGAGATAAAAAAATGCTGTGAAGCTTAGCTCAATTTAAAAATCTGAGCTGCGTTCTCACACTAATTAATATTAATAACAAAAATGGAAATGAGTGCAGAGCCAGCCCTAAGTAAAGAACAAGCTGGGTGCATTCAGTCAGGAGATTCACATACAAGCCCCTTTCTCAGGAGAAGTGGGCTCCTAACAGGCGTGACGCCAGGGCATAGACCGCTATACACAGAGACAATTTTTCTAGATAATAGCCTATCACGCAGGATACAATTTAAATTAAAAAATGCAATTTTCACCTTGAAATGAACAAATGATTACAATTTCTATACAAATTAAGGCATCCAGGCTGCGCCTCAGTACTGTGCCAAGGCCATGAAACCTGACATAATTACCATGAAATACATTTTCAAATATTTGTATTTTGTCCATCGCTTTAAAACATGCCACTCTGCCTTCTGTGGGTTTGTGATCTCACCTTCTGGGGGAAATACATAAAAAAAAGGAGAGAAAATCATCAGAGATGAAAAGCTCTTCAACAGAAGAGATAAAAATGTAGGGAAGAGTAGAAAAAAAAACAACCTCCCATACACAGAGTAAATCGGCGCAGCTTGGCACAGCGGCCCCCAGAGCTATCTCTAAAAGCCAAATTACTGCTCCTTATCTAAGGAATCATATCTAGCAGTTATCTGCTCCTGAGATAGGCTCCTTCTCTCTCTCCTGTGACTCGAGCTCATCGCCAGAAAAGCTATTTATTCGTGATTACAGACACCCTTTGAATAAAAGATGTTTGTGTTTGAGATCCAAAGTTTTGACGGATTCCGAACTCCTCAGATTCTTCAGAGAGGGAAGGATTGAAGGCAGAACACCTTATTTGGGCGAGGTTGCTGGGAGGTGGTCTTCAGCAGAGGGAGAGAGGAGGATGAAAGTGTAGCCGATGGGAAATACGAGACAAGACCCCAAACTTCTCTGACGCTTCATATCACACACTCTTTCAGGGAGGATTCATTCCGAGGCGAGGTGTCAAATTGACTTTAAATGCTGAACTTTGTGTTTGAGGGACACAGAGGCAGCAAGTTCCTATATGGGTTCTTTTAAGAGAGGAGAAGTTTGATGTTTTTTCTCTTAATTGATGAGTAAAAGTGGGACAAATTTACAAGTGAAATAAAACAAAATACAGCTCTGGCATCTAAAGACTTCTTAAAAGAGCTACTTTGTTGGTTTCAACATTGTTTTATTCTGGACATTACAGTAGAAAGCGTTCACAGCCCTTTTGCAAGACCACCTCTTGGTTCAATTACACCTGCTACAATTTTGAGAAAATGTGCTTTTAAAGACAAAAATATCTGGACTTTCTTATTTCAAAGCACCTCGAGACCATTCAGATTAGATCATTATCGTTTGTAAACAGCAATTTCAAAATCTTACAATAGATCATCTGCCCCTTGACTACCTCGTTCTGACACATAAATGCTATAACTGGCTTCTCTGCTAAATAAAAAAACAACCTTATCCATAATTCTGTCAGCCCTATGAAGTTCAGGTTTCTGTCAAATAAAGCATTTTACACTTAGACAAAAAGACATCAGACCAGATTAAGCAATAATACTGATTCCGTTTTCTATGATGATATTTCAAATAAGCAGTACACTGTGATCAATGTTAGTTTTTTTCTTCAGTATTTAAAAGCATATTCAGTTCTTTTTGGTTTTACTACAGCTTTGATGACACAAAAAAGTGGAAATCCACAAAGGCCACAGATGCACCATGGACTTATTTTACGCAGGCAAAAGAAAAAATGTTCCAGGTAAACTTCTTTAGTTTTCTCAGTTTACTTTTTCCTCAGGCAAGCAAACAAAAAAAAAAAGACAAACACTTCCTCCATGTTTCTCTTGCGCTGGTAAAAAAAAAAAAACATACGCCCACCCAGATGCATGCTGGTCCTACCCTTGACTGCCTATTTATAAAAAATAATTAACCTAAATTAATCATAACTAACCAAACAATAAAGGAACTTGACTAAATAACCAAAAATAATCTCATAACAGATATTAAACAATAAAGTATGATAAACTTAGCTAGATTATGCACAAAAACAAAAAACATTTTTAATAATTAACAAAAAATAATTGGCTCCTACAATTAGGAAAATCTCCATCTAACAAACAGACCATAAACGACCTCCATTTCAAAAAGCAGCTATCAGGGACAACTTGTTAATCTTAAAGCACCTTCTTTCTGGCTCCTGTTCATCTCCTTTTTCTTTCCCTTCCATCTGTTGAAGTCTCTCAGCCAGAGAGGCACACATCAGATTTCAATAGTTGACCTCTTAATGCTGAGGTCAGTGCTGCACCGGCAGCGATTTCACACTCAAGATGAAAGGGAAATGAACACTGAGGATGCTGGGGGGTGACATGGGGCCCTGACCACGCCAGCCATGCCACTCGAACCGCTTCACTGCACCAGGCTGGGATTTGCCGTTCAGCCCCAGAGGAGGTGCTGAGATAGAGGTTTGGATCAGGTCACTGAACAACAACAGATATGCATTAACCGGCTAGTTGCTGTAGAGATAAAGAAGGGGCCGTTCTAGTCAGGTAGATATCTAGTGAATATTTTTGATTGCTTCATCTAGATAATAGCACTTTAAAAATGTAAACATGTGATCCATTGCATCCTCTGATTTTTCATGAAGCATTTCTTTAGTGATATAATTATTTCATTTTTTTTCCAATGACATGGCCATGTGGAAAGCTGCACTGAGGAGCAAAAGTTTCATTTCAAAGGTTAAAGAGACTTATAAAAGGTCAGGGACATACATGCATTTAAAAAAAACAGTGCAGGTAAAATCAGAGTCATGTCCCTTTCATTAAATTCAAGGTCAGAAAATATCCTATTTGATAAAAATCTGTAGTTTTAGATAGCTTTTGCAAACAAAATAACCATTAAAGCTACAGTGTGTAATTTTTAGCGACATCTAACGTCCAGACTGCAGACCGCAGCAACATGAACATCTCCCCCCCACCGCTTCTCCCCCCCAACAGTACGGCGAGCGTTACGGGACAAAATGTCTTCCACGACGTCCGCATCGCCTACCTTCTCAAGTGATGAGGTTTGTTTACATAGATAATTTTACAGATAGTATTCTCAGGCATAATACTGCCAACTATTGTTCAGTACCGTCTCAGTTCATCTCTCTCAACTTGCCGTAGTTACTTTCGAGCGTAATGGGTGATCTCGCAATCGCTAGTTTGTTGGCTATGCGCTGCCGTAGCGCAAAGATGTCTGCCTCCATGGCTGCGAGACCCGCTCCTATGTAATTATAAATAACGAATTCTAAGGCAACGCAAATATTAAGGTTAAGAGGCTGAGCTCGTAGGTGATGATAAATAACATAGTTATGTATAATATATTACATTTCTGACTGTATATCCCTGTAATTATTACACACTGTAGCTTTAAAATGATATAAATATCCAAATAATAATTCATTATAAGGCATATAAGTGAGTCTAACACATAATTAATCTCATGTCAGGTCGTATAAGTATCATAGTAGCTTATACTAATAGAATCACAAGTTATCTAAGGTATTTTGGGGATTCTAAGAGACCTATTAATATAGTGGGGTGTTTTTAATGGGAAGATAAAGATGGTTTGCATTTCACTTAATGATCATACCTTTGTGATACATGCTTTTTATTTAAGAAATACCAGGTTTTTTTATATTCAGGTGTGACAGTGAAAGAGATAAGTTTACAGAAGACACAACACTTACACACAAAACTGAATAATTCCAAATCAAATTTTTTGAAAGATAAGCTGCACAGCAAAAGGAAAAAATAAGCCCCTCTCAAAGAGGAAAAATACTGTGCAGTTATTGGTCAAAAAGGAATATTATATTAAAAATTTGAAATATTATACATAAAAAGAATCGAGAGAAAACCAGCAGCTAGTTCACAGAAATTAGGAAGAACTGTAATAATGTATAATTAAATATCCAAAAGGATATATATTCAGGTTCCTTGGGTCACTACTGTGTATAACCCTTTTTTCACCGCAAGTATTTTGGAGAATAAAATGGAATAGAATAAAATAGAAAAGAGTAGAATAGAATAGAATAGAATAAAATAGAATAGAATAGAATAGAAAAGAACAGAATAGAATAGAATAGAAAAGAAAAGAACAGAATAGAATAGAATAGAATAGAATAGAATAGAATAGAATAGCCATTGTCAGATTGTCAATATTGTCAATATTGTCACTGTTGTATCCAAATGGATACATATTCAGGTTCCTTGGGTCACTACTGTGTATAACCCTCTTTCACTGCAAGTATTTTGGAGAATAAAATGGAATAGAATAGAATAGAATAGAATAAAATAGAATAGAATAGAATAGAATAGAATAGCCATTGTCAGATTGTCAATATTGCTATTGTCACAAGTACAGTAGAATGCGTTAACCATTTTGGCTGCCAAAAAGATGGTTGAGACATTATGGTAAGATAAAGAATTATTGAATATTCAATTTCAAGTTTTGACACAGCGTTTCCTTTGTATTTAGGTCTAAACTTTGACTAGACCATTATTACAAAGTTTGCTATAATTAAAACCTTTCCACTTTAGCTGAGGCTCTATGTTCAGGATGGCATTATTCCTAAGATCACAGACTCCCAGTTTCATGTTTTTTGCAGATTGGAAAATGCTTCTTTATTCCTCTCATCCCGCATTTAGCTCCATTCAGCTTCCCAATACCCACTTCCCTGTATCTGCTAAAGAAAAGTATTCCCACTGCATGATATATCCATCTACATGTTTCACCACTGAAAGACGTGGTAAAAGTGCTGTACAATTCTAGTTTTCTTCCAAATATGCTTTTGCATATGGATTATTTACTTTCATCTAACCAGAGCACATTCTGTATATGTTTTGCTGTTTTCCATCACACAGTTGGAGGCAAACCTTACACAGAATGTCTCCTAGCTTTCTTTAATTAGTAGCTTTTTTCATGCCTTTCTTCCATAAAGGGCAGATTTATTGAGTGCATATCTTCTACTTCCCTCGTCTTGCGATTCTCTTACCTGATCAGTGGATCCTTGCAGAGATACAGTACCATAGGCCTTTTTATCATCACCTACCTTTTAGATTAGGTAGACAGCCTTGATGAAAATTGGCAAACATAAAAAAAGGGTAATTTGGCATTAATACATTTTCATAAGGCACTGTATTTCATCAATATCAAGTTACACAGCAATAAATGATTATTTTATATTTTTATAGTAATATATAACACTTTGTGTCAAGTTTATACTCTTGGGGACAAGTTAAATATAAAATTCTTGCTTGAGTTTGCTCCAAAATTAAAAATTATAAAACCTGTTACTTTATACTACACACTCTGGACTTCGCTTGAAATTGAATATAAGGTAATTCTCATGTCCAGGCAGTCTAAAGCGAAGGAGCGCTGTTATTATTCAGGAGATGTGCCCCCTCACTCAGCGTATATATCCATACATTATACACGCGGCAGGCTGCAGCAGACTCTGGGTAAGGCAGGATTTTTTTTGACTGGCAGATACGAGGTAGAGCACTTAATATACATTTTATTTTTCAATTCTTTATGATAAAAATTTAGATGCTATTTGTTTTTCAGCAAGAGTTTCTTAGATATAAATAAAAGCAATAATTTCCTTCAATGGCATAATTTTGTTAAGCAGGTTTTGATAAAACGTGCATACATTTTAATGTACAGACATCAAGCCCGCTAATTCTGTAAGAAGTATTGAGGAGTTCTTGCTGTCATATGTCAGTGACTAACCCCTAACAGACTGCTCCAGTCCATAAATGATGCGGGGCCATTTTAAAGGTGCCCTGATGCTCATCGCTTGCCTGCCTTCCTGTTTTCTCGGGAAAAAGCCACTCATTCTTGTGCATTTCCCAGAGACCATTATTGAATGCGCAGTGAGACAAGGCCCCTGCGTGAATGGACAGTTTGGTTACACCGCCATGAGGCTTGAGCTCCTTGGAGTAATGTAGCGCTTAAGTACCTGTCAGCTTCATAAAGGAGGGAGTAGACGGAGTAAATGTGTGTGTAAATAAAGTGTCAGATCAGGACCCCAGGGAGTGGAGGTGGGGGAGTCTGCATGTGTGTGTGAGTTGGGGTGTTTGTGCACCTCATTTGTTCACCGATGCATACGTGAAGCATGTGTGTGTCAGTGCGTCCGTGCTCGTAAGTGTCACTGTAATGATCATTTAACCCTGCTCAGCATTCCCCAGGGCTCCTCGTCCCTCCTTTTTCGACTTCACAGTGCTGCAGGCTCTCTGCCTCTTCAGTCTGCTTCTCACGGCTGGGCACAGTCGGGGAGCGCCTCCTTATTCATTCATGAGAGAAGCACCGGATAAATAAAAAGGTTCATTACTGTGCTAAAGTGTTACTAATGACATGTACCTGCCACTGAGCACCTCCGAAAATCTAATGTGACACACCAGAATGGAAAATCTATTCTGCTGCACCAAGGCCTCCAATGGCGTCTGCACATATACTATGGAAATTTCCCTCCGCTTGCCCTCCAATTGTGTCTCTCTAAAACCAATATTTACAATCCCATAGCCATTATGTCCTACTACGCCCTCTGCGCCTACTGTTGCGACCTTCGTATTAGCTGAAATTGGGCTTTGGCAAACTTAGTGAGGGGAGAGAGGGCTCTTCTTGCAGTAACCAGGGGGCGCAGCATGATGAAACATAGGGTGCCTGTCCTTCAAATCCCACCTGACCCAAACTCAAACTGACAACAAAGTCAGAAAGGCTCCACTGTGCAGCATACCATTATTCAGTCTGCCCAAGTTTAAGTGGCCTGAAACAAAATGCCAATACACCATTAGCCGATTCTATGATTGTCTAACTTTATGTCATGGATGCACCAACAGTCAAAAGTTGTTTATGCTTCAGATCCTGACTGCTAGAAAAGAAAATGATGGACTCAAATATAATACAGCATTACTATTCAATATTACAGTAATTTTAATAAGAACATTTCATGACATTCACTAACTGAATCCATTACATATGAATGAAGACAATTATTTCAGAAATACAATCAGGAAATAATAATTAAAAAGAAGATGGTAATTAAAACATACATATTCATCATAATAGGCTTAAATGCCACATTATATCCCATTATATACTCCAAAAAATATATTGGCTTATGCCCTTAAATGTGACATTAATTTGTGGGAAGTGGCTGAAAAGGGGTGTGAAGAAGTAAAACTTTTTTTTTTTTTTTTTCAAGATCTAGACAGGAGGCTGACCGGAAGGGGGGTATGAGAGAGGGGAAGAGACATGCAGCAAAGGACCACAGGCTGGGGTTGAACCCGGGAGGGACAGCTTAGGGACTAAGGCCTCCATACATGGGTTGTGCATGTAAACCACTCCGCCACTGAAGTATGCCCCTGCAGTTAGTGCCCATAATTCAACTTCGTATTTTAACCAAAAAAAAATCCATATATATATTTAATACATTTAATAAATAATAAATTATATATATTTATGATGGAGATTCATTTATATTTATATGCATAAACTATAAAAGACTAAGAAGGATATAACATATTGGTTAAAAATTAAATCTGCTATATAACATTTAAATATTTAAAAAGTGTTAAAATATAACATATACATTTAAATTCTTTGTACATAAGTTTTAGAGGTGAGGTTCTGCTAAAAAGTTATATGGAGTTGGTATCTTACCTGCAATATACAAAACATTGTTGTTATTTTCTGAAGTTAACAGCTAGTCCAAAATTACGATCTAGCAGGTTGACAAACATTCAGTGGAAGATGGTTGCAGTCCATGTTTGACGCAGTCACCAGCTTAGGCCTCAATAAGAGATGGTGATCACCTGACCAATAGGTGGGGGTTGTTCCATAGTTTAGGATTTTTAAATTCAAAATATAATTCATTATCCTGACTATACTACAGCTGGATATATGTAAAACCAAGTTTACAGCATGACCTCACAAATCTTTTTATCATTCAGCTGCTATCCATTATTTTACCTCTGTGGTGTTATAAAATCTTCATGTCATCTGTGTAAAAATAAAATAAAACATGTAATGCAAGACTTGCCCCATAGCAAGCTGTAGTTTATACAGTGTAAATATAAGTGTCTCTTAAATGCATAATTGAGGTACACCTTAACTTTAAGCAACACTACATGAAGAAACATTTCCCATTTAACATAGCAACATCTGCCGGATGAATAACAACTGATCAACTAATGTCATTACCATGATTGTCAACCATCTTTAATCAAACCAATCTCAGACATGGTTTGTCTGAACTTAAAGATACAACAGGTGTTGAAATATAATGTTTTAGGAAATAACTTTTTTACTTTGAAACATAATAAAGTATTATGTTCGTACAAATATGTGCTCCTAAAGTGTTACAAAAAGTAACACTAATAGTAATAATACATATTTCCTGTTATAGATACAGGAAATAGAGTCTTCATCTCTAGATTGTAGACCTAAGCAACAAAAAATCTAAAAAAGATAAGGGCTGCTGGTCTGTTTAAACCATTGTTTTATACAGAAAGGTCTTTGGCTCTTTACCAAGTTTGTTTACTACTGCCCCTGTCTGAATAGTTCTGCTAAATAGTGTAAAACCCTAGCCTGCACCTAAGATCCCCCTCTTGCCTCTGTTAGTCATTCTGGAAACCTCTGCCCAATCAGTGAGCCTCCTGTTAATGATTCTCTTACCTTGATCCTGAATTCCCCTCTAGTCTAGCCATTCTGGAAATGTTGCCCTGTGGACTGTTTCCCTGTGCTTATCAATAAACTCTTTTTTAACATTCCCTCCTTGTGTAGGTTGAATAATCATTTTTCAAGAGTCTCTCTGGACAATTTTACATATTTTCAGGCTGTGTGTTATTACTCCCCATCCTTTGCATAAAAAGTGTGTTGTGTCATTAAAAGCTGGACATCTTGTTAAATCACAGCTCCCTACCATCAGCTTCTCAGCAGCAGCTTCACCTGACTGCTAACACGTTTGCCCATCCCCACTGATTAATTTATACGAAGCCAAAGAAAATGTTCTGCCTTGTTTGTCACGTCACACCCAGACCCTGCAGCCGTCAGGTCAGGATTAGAAGCAAAGTGTGTGGATTTCAGATAAACACTGATTTTGAACTCTGTATACTGACTGGATAAAGGGTTTAGAATCATTTTTTTAATATATATAATGCCTCAACGTGAATATTGAATCAAAGTTTCCTGTTTATTAAAATGTACTTAACTTTGTCTCTTCAGGTTTCTTTTGAACGGATTTCCATTTTTCTAAAACGTTATCTTTAAAGAAAGTTTTAGTTTTCTGTTGTGTTTTGTGAAAATGTGTTACACCTCTTAATTTTTGCTTTTTGCATAAAGTTAAATGTGACCTTTGAAAAAATTTGTTTCTCATTTGCTTTGTTTAACATAATCACTGTAACTAACAAGTTATGTATTATTTCCTGAGTAGCAGCAATAAATAAAGCTGTTTAATCCTCAAAAATTTGAAAGCTTGCAAGCAAAGTGCTGAAACTACAAAAAATTAGGGTTCTGTATATACTTTTTAGCTTGTTTTCTTTATACTATACTGTTATAAATCATAAAAAGAGTTTTAACTGAGCTAGAGGTAAAAAAAGAAAAAAAACATTAAACCTGGTAATATTTTTAAACAAGCTGTTTTGAGACCAAACGATAAACACAGTAAAAAAATAAGCTACCAGACAGAATATTAAAATGAAAGTGGTTAAAAGAACATCAAAGATTAAATTGTGAATCATATTTTGACTTTAGGAACCTACATTGTATTACATGGCCAAGAAGTGGATTCTTTTATGTTTTTTAATTTTCTAGTGGTGTAATTACAGAGAAGTAGTAATAAAAAGAAAAACAATGATTTTGTGTTTCCAGGATGTATTAATCAGTGGTCTGACATCCTCAATGGCCTGTTTCCTGCATCTTTTTTATGGGTCTCTGCTTAAACTTACCTGACTCTAATATTGGTTTATTAGGACACATCAAAAAAAAAAAAAAAAATGACTCTTGAGAATTTGAGTTTTAGATCACTCCTTTAGATTCTTTCTTAGTTTTACTAGATGAACATCTGCAGGTCAAATGTTTTTCCCAACTTCATTCCTTAGGAACATAAATCTATGTAGCATTTTAATGCGTCAACAGATTGGATAGAAAGAGCAACATGAAAACTCGTCATTGATGTCTGCCTGCTTGTCTATGTGTTGTTTGTTTTTCATTGATGGAGATTAATTTGAGTTAAAATAAAGGGGAATCAGTTTGGACACATGTGAACCAGAAAAAGACAGATTTGTAAACAGCCAATGTAAATAAAATACTATCACAGGGAGTTTTTTGCACATTTCTGGTTCTGAACAGCAGGTCATTGTATTGTTATATAAAACAGCTTGTCTGAATTTCCTGACAATTATTCATATCAAAGATACTTTAACATATTAACTGTTCTTCAGAGCTGGATTATTTCAGGAATGTAATCACAAGGAATCATTCAAGGAAGATTCAGGACACTGAATGATCAAAGTTCCTGCTTAGTGTGAGGTTCCTGCAAGGCAATGTTCAAAAGACTTACTATTCTATGAAAGTATACGGTAAAAAAAGTGACTTTTTGGTGCAGTAAACTCTATTACTCTATTTGTCATAATTTCTATTCTGTATTTTATAACTTCAGTAAAAACTATAGTTTCTGAAGTAAAATTAAACATTTTTTTTAATGTAATACATGAATTTTGGGGAAAGAGTAAGTTTTAGTTGGATGAATTCAAACTGTCCCCAAAAGTAAACACCCTGAATTTGAAGTTGCTTTCTTAAATGCATTCATGACTTTGTCATCCTAGGGTAGGAAAATGTGGCATCAAATGTCAAGAATTAGCAGTGGATTCCAGTTAATCTTAGTGGAAGGTTGCCTGTCATTAATGTGTTTTATTTTTGTTAAATAGGGTATATGTTATTTGGTTAAAAAAATAACATGTTTATTTAATTATCTGGTAGAGATTTTATTCTTCACTGAGAATGGTTAGACAGGTTAGGTTGTTAATTTTTAACTGTGTTGATTTTGTTTGATTAATGTTGTAATTGCATTCTTAAAAGTCCACTTTTCTGGACGACTGCTTTAAATGTTGAAATTGCACTGTAGGTTTGTAAGATTTTTACTGCATATTCGAGTAGTAACTATATTACCAGATCTGTGTCAGATTTGGTGTATATGAAATACTGTGTATTTGTTGTTTACAAGTCATACCTTATCTTTTTTTCGGTACAGTTTCTAATGCAGTACAACATAATGCACTTTTACTATTAATGCTATATTTGTACATGCTTTTTTTCATTCAAATAGAGGCATACATAATCTTAACACCACTGCTCAGAGTTTAAGTGGCTGTTTCTGTTCTGACCCTCGCCCAGAAGTTGTTTTGAGCATGTTTGTGTAAGTATTGTAAGTAAATATTCCTGATCTTAGATATAAGTATATTTCTGTAGCAAATGTTGAAACTCTCAGTTTTTGAGGGTTGTACATTTTTTATTGCATACAGTATTTGAAAAGTACAATTCCAGTGGAACAGAGGGCAGCACTGCCGCCTTGCAGCAAGAAGGTCCCGGGATTGATTCCCGGCACGGGGTCTCTTTGGTTGGAGTTTGCATCATCTCCGGGTACTCTGGCTTCCTCCCACAGTCCAAAAACAAGACTGTTAGGTTAATTGGCTTCTCTAAAGATCCTTAGGTGTGAGTGTGTGTGTGAATGCTTGTTTGTCCTGTGTGTCTCTGTGTTGCCCTACGATAGACTGGCGACCCGTCCAGGGTGCACCCCGCTTCTCGCCCATAGACAGCTGGAAATAGGCACCAGCAACCCATTGCGACCCCAACTGGGGTGATGGAAAATGGATGGATGGATTCCAGTTAGACTTTCAAAGTTCTGGCTGGCCCATAAAAGATTGGGAAATTTTATACAATACGATATTACTTCTTTCTTAAACTGTTTGAAATAAAATAAAAAAAAACTGTTTAATTATATTAAATGTATAGACTATTGGTTAAATTTATTTGGTAACATTTCAAGAAAACTGGCAGTGATTACCTAATATTAGTGAGTAATTTAACATAATGCAACAAAGTAAATCAATATGTCATGCACAAGAACATAATTAATATCTACTTATTTACTTCATAAAACCAAATATTACAGGGATATAAGATTTTCTTAAAATTTTGAGTAAAATGCTGTTTGTGCCTATGAAAAAAAGTACACTTTATCTAATTTATTTAAATAAATCTAACTTACAACTTGGATGTATTAAAGTAAATGTTACTTAATATCTTCACAACTCTTATGTCTAATGGAAAGTAAAAGTCACTTGATACTGGCAAGTGAGTGTTACTTGATATTGCAGTGTTAAATTTTACTTAAATCATTTGCGTACGTAAGTAAATCTTACGAGTTATTTGTTTCAGTGTAGGTTTCAAGTCTTCGTAGTCAAGTTTTCATCTTGTAGAGATATCTGGAGACCTATATGTTTCCCACACCTTATTGTTCTTTTTTCCCCCATACGTATTCAGACCAGGAAAAAACTGAAGGCAAATGCAAATATCATCTAATGGTCAACAATGCATGTGAACCCTTTAAATAAAATCTGTGCCAAACTTTCTTTCAACTAAATATCTATTATCGATCTACAAATCAATTTTTTTAGCTTGAAATCAACCAAAGAAAGATTAAAACCTATCTGATATGAATCAGTTACCAGCCCCTTACTCTCGTAAAATCATTAATCAAAAGTTGCAACACAAAAGGAAAAGAAAGTCAAAGCTCATTAGCCTAGTGATGGATCAATGCAAAGGTCTAGTAGTGTTGTTAAATTACAGACGTTGTGACAACCCCCGTAATTATCCCTCCTCCCAAAGCTTCCCAAGGGTCCTATAAAGCACATTAGTGCTCAGTCTGCACCGATCATCCTGACTCCAGCACAGTCTTCCTCTCTTCATTACCTCCCAAAGAAGAAACAACCACCTATTTAAATATTCCATATCCTCATTGCATTATGATTTCCTGATGTTTGTGAAATATGTTGGCCCTGGTTATTTTATTTTGAAATGAAAAGCCAGGTTCACCATTTATGTCCTTTACATTTAAAGAATCCAAAAGCAGGGCTCCACTGAGCATAGATTTGTCGCACAGTGTGTTTGAAAAGCTGGCCCAGTTCCTTATTCAGCAGCCTCTTCAGTCTGTGATTGACTCCTTCCCTCAGCAGCCCGCAGCAGATGAAGGAACAGAGCTTAAACCTGTTACTGTCAGCCTCTCACCTGGATCATAAGAACTCCTGCTCCGAGCATGCAAACCAATATCCTCCTTTTCTCTGCACAGCCGCCAAGGATTCACAGCGGTGGCTCTTCACAAAGAGCAGGGCCGAGCGCACTCAGTGTTATCTTATTGAGTTACCTGTAGCTAAGCTCTGAGCGGGCGAACACAATAGCAGGCAGTTAATGACAGTGCAGGGCCTAACCCCTTGTCCCCGGCCTTTCCCTGAGCCTCATTTCCGTGCGGCGGCTGCCATTTCACAGCTGTTAGCCACAGAGTCTCTTTGTCATGATTAAGGACAAATTAATAGATGCCTCCTGGTAATCAGCTTTCATTAGAGCTGTCAAGCCGTCAGTGGCGTTGGCTCAGCGCGGTGGACACAGGATGATCACCTCCCAGTTGAGAGGCACCGCAGCTGACTGCGTGCAGACTCTCTTCTCCTGTGTCAGTGCGCACGGTGTGGCTAAAGTGTGGGTAACCAGTGCATTAGCACGCTCCTTCGTGGCACAAGTGCTTGTAGTTGGTGCATTAACAGTGCTCCGTGTGGAGCAGCGAGATGGAGGTCATCGTTGGAATGACATAAAGAGCAGTCTTTCTCCTGAGTGTAATTGGCCCCAGCATGCTGAAAATGGACTGTGAAATGTAAGGGGGGGTCAAATAATTGATTTTTCCCCCGAATGCAGAATCCAGGGCAGGGCTGTTTAGAGAGTAATTTACAAGAGCAGTTCAGCCCAGGCTGACTGGCATATCTGCTGAAAGTTCCCAGAGGCAGCGGAAGAGATAAGGCACACCTGAGACCCCAGAGCAGATGGACAGCAGTCAGAGAGCTACTCAGAGGGCAGAGAGGAGCCACATCAAACTCACTCATACATCATCTCTGTATTTATGTAGTGTAGGGTACAGCCACACACACACACACACACTGTAATGCTCTGAGGATGATGGACACAGGCTATTGTATGTAGAAATAGACTCCTGTCTCCCCTTCTGTCCGTCTCCGGTTCTCCGTCTGTCCGCCGCCCGCCTTCCTTCTGGAATTGATGAAATAAACTCATCAGACTTCCAGCAAGTTTGGCATTGTGCAGGAGAGCTGAAGTCATTTCAGTATGTAGATTTCAGACTTAAACCCATAACCGTGTTGCGTGGTGCATGACCACCCCCACCTGCTGGAGAGAGAAGGCTTGGCTGTGCATGATGGGATAGGAGCGTCTGCGAGGCTGGATACAGCCTGGCCCCGTGTATGCTCTGTGATTTCCCAACACTGCTGCCTCGGGGAATTAAGACAATGTCCTTAATGCAAATGCTTTAATCTAGTGACAAAATGGCATTTTATTTGCTGTGCCAAACCTGAGCTGAAATACATATGTAAGCTAATTGAGGAGAACCGACTGCTTTGCAATCTGCTTGGCCCCAAAAATGGTTTCATCTTCAATTTGGAGAATTTTTTCTTAAAGGAAACCATGAGTGACAGTTGTCAAGAGCCATAATCTATGTCATCTGAATCTATGGAAAGCCCAATGACTGACTGACTGAGAGTCATTGCTGTTGAGAATGTAGAGCTGTCACACTGATCTCATCAAATGGAGACGTTTGTATGGAGCTGCATCAGTTCTCTTCAGTTTTCTTAAGCTTCTTGTTAAATTGCACCAAACAACTTTCAAGATCAATTCCAGCGTCCAAAAACAATGCACACAAATCCCATTTATTCAACACATATTGTGTTTGGAAAGGGCCCCTGTGTTTGCATGAAGGTAATTACAGTGGGATTTGATGTTGTGGTGTGCCCAGAATTCTCCAGCTTTAGATCAGGCTCGGGGTGCTCCACCCCATTAATGCTCCATATGGGGAACCCAGCTGTGATCAGAATGGGGCAAGCGGGAGGGGAAATCGATTTCATTTGCAGGATTATTGATGTTACCGAGATGCCGTTTGTATGAAACATAAACTCCTATTTCAGAGGTTATGGATAAAGCTGGATGGAGAGGCCGGCTGTTTGTTTTGTTCAATGAAACATTACAGAAACAGAAAAGTCACTGCACAAAGCGCTGTATGGTCTGCACCCGCATTGCACCACATTAAAGGCATAGTTCAGAATTTTTGACATAAGCTTCTGTTAAAAGTTTATAAATAGGTAATATCTTACCTTGTGATCTTTATTTAGCATGAATCAAAATTAGTTGATCCTCAGAGCTGGAATTGACAGCTATTCTAAGATGAGCTTAAACTTATTCAGAAATCTTGAACAGTAAGAAACAACCCCCAAACATTTAGAAGTTGGTTTTTAGGCTAAATCCGGTTGGTCTGTCATAGTCTTGATTTAATCCAAAAATAATTGTTGAAAATTGGTCTGTGTTTGGTCGGTCTGATTTTGTCCCACTTTAGTCCAGTAAGTGACGTTAAAAAGTATTTTCCATGACCTAAAAATTGAGGCTTTTCACCTTTCACTTTTCAACCTAACCTAGAAGCCATTTAAACGTAAATCATGTCTTCTTTTCTATGTCTTTTCAAACTAAATTGTACTCGGTAGGAAGAAAAATAAAGTAGTTTGAATGGGAATAGTTCTAGCACCTTATTTACTTCTCTGTTTGTTTTAGCCCTAAGCTATAAATAAGAAGTTAATTTATTTCAATAACTCAATTCTCAAAGTGCAACACATTATATAGAATATTTGCACACAGACTGATATTTTTCAAGCCAAATAAATAATAACTTCTTTCATATAAGAATTAGTGTAGCGCCAATACCATTTTTTGGCCCCGATACCCGATACTTGGCTGTGCAGTATTAGCTGATATAGATACCATTCCAATACCATCTGTTTGAAATTGATATGTGTGTTTGTGTGTGTGTGTGTGTGTGTGTGTATATATATATATGAAGAACTCTGCGTACTACTTGGATGTAAAATAATTGCCATCAAGGCTTTGTCAAGCTGCTGCCTACCTTCTTTTAGAACTTTTTATAGCCTAAATAATAAACTTTTGACTCGCAAAATGGTATCGGTGCCCTATTTGTTGGTACTCTCCAATACCACCATTTTAGTTCGGTGCAACACTAATAAGAACTGCAAAAACTAAATAACAGTTTAAAAGTTGATAAAACAGTTGTTAGATAAATAGCTTTTTGAACATAAAGTCTAGTTCAACCACTCAACCACCCATTAAACATGAATATTTACCATCTTTTCAACCAATTCTGTGGGTAAAAGTAAGACAAAACTCTTTCTCCAAGCATAGCACCAAACCTGATCTGAATAAAAATTACCAAGGAATGCCATAGTGAGTTAATAAAATAATGTTTCAAAGCTCAGATTTACGAATTTATAAGATTCCTCTGATCTCTTTTTTTGCAGACTCCCATCTTTAGTGTACATTATTTAGGTAGGTCTGTTGCATGACTGTTTGAGGCTGTTTGAGAAAATAACAAAATAATGTAGCTTTTAGCAACTCTGGACATGTTCAACAATCATCTAAATAAATAAACAAAAAATCAACATTAATTATTAATAGAATCAAACAACTCTTATTTGTGAAGATGATCAAAATCTATGTTGCTGTTTGCCTCTGCGTGTTATATACATGTTAGCATCCATCATGGCTTATGGATCTTCAGTCATGTTCTGGCTTAACATATATATCTTAACCCCTCCTTTCCGACTTTGTGTGGTTTAAAACTCTACTAAGCTATGCTCCACAAGTTAAAAGGGAATTTCTGAGATTTAATCATTTGTTTTTTGCATTGAAAACACATGCACCAGCTTTTATTCAATAACACAACAAATATTTAACATGCATTGCTTATTGTCGTATTTTGATAGCACAGGGTTCAGCAGACGACACCTCCATGTCTGAGGTTGCAAAAAGTGAGTCAGACCAAAGAATGGTGTAAAAACAAAAACACTGTAGCCGCTTTATTGAATTGTGCTACATATATATATATATATATATATATATATATATATATATATATATATATACATACATATATATTGTTACATTTAGACAGGAAATTTTTTTTACATGGCAGAAGCCTGTTTTGGTCTTTGTTTATGCAACATATCAGCAGCTGTGGACATCACAGGGCATTGTTTTGAAAAAGGAAGATTTAAAAGCTGACTGTGGGAAAAATTTATGAGATTATTTTTTTCTTTTTCTTTTTTTACTCAAAGGAGGCAAATACAGAATAAAAAAAACCACACTGGGTTCAAAGTACAACATAATGTTGGCAGTAATAAGTGACCTGGCATCCAGCCTTTTTTCAGCCTTTGCCAAACTTTCCCCTCCACCTGTTCCCTACATTCTTCTGGAGGCTTTATAAGTCGGAGCGATGTGCTGGCGAGGTGATCACACATACATTAAAACAGTATCAGAGTTTCCCAGGGTTCAGATGGCCTAACAGCTGGATCTTTCAACTGAATCCATCCTTCTGCACCCCCACCCCCTCGGTCTTGGTCTGAGCGCCCAGTCAGGTCCGCTGTGGTTCCCACTAGTTTAACTGCAGCAGTGGGAGAGATGGTGAACCAGCTGGGAAAGGTTTTTCTTTTTTTTCTTTTTTTCTTTTGAGTTGATGACAGAATTGGGTTGAGATGAGGTAAAGAGCTTGGTGAAGAAGGGTTTCCCTACGTATTTCATTCTACCATTTAATTTCAAGAATACAAGATGCAAAATTGATTGATTGATCATTATAATAATTGAGCTTCATAGATCTCATATTGGAGAAATTTACCTCTGCATTTAACCCCTCCCATTTGGGAGCTGTGGACTGCCATTGTGGCGCGCCTGGGGAGCAATCAGGTGTTAAGGGTCTTGCTCAGAGACCCAGAATGGGTTTCAAACTCACAACCTCAGGGTTCCAAGCTCTGTGTCCTAACCACTAGGCCGCTTTATGCCGATTCATTGATTTACTTCATTGATCTCACAGCAGGGAAATTTACTCAATACATCTGCTCAAATATGAAAAAGAGAAGAAGAAGGTGCATGTGATATATACAGTATATACAGTGTGCCCACTGACTGGCATATCTGCTGAAAGTTTCCATAGCAGGATTATTATACAGGATTATTGCACAGGGTGTCTACATGGGTATTTATACAGATGATATTAATATATATAGATATTTCACTGGGTGTCAAATATAGATAAAGATAAAGATATACTTAGCTCTTGGACTTTGCTTTTTGTCAAATTACAATCTTTAACCTCATATAGTTTAAGTGGAGGGGTTGTGTGATAAATCCTAACTATTGCGTCTATGAGGCTGGTGCAGGTGCCTGTTTGTGCTGTCTTTCATGTCAAGATGGATCTGGGCACCTAAACAAATCTCATCAAGGAGGAGACGTTTTCCCTGTGGAAGATGCCACTTAATACTCTCACTTTAATGTGGTAACAAGGCCTCCTCTCATGTTCCAAACTGTTACTCCACAGATCCACTTTTACCTGCCTTGTTTCCCCTTACAGATGGAAGCTCTTTCCTTGGAGTTCATGATCCACCTTTGCTCAGCGTCTTCATCTCCCTGGAAAACAAAGAAAACCTCACCTCCATGTCTTTGTTGTTCAACAACTCAGGACGCCCAAACCTACCTGTTTACTCTCCAACGCTGCCTCCACTGGATTTACAAACACAGCCACTCTTAGCTCTTTGCTGACCGCAGCCTTAAGGATCCTCCAACTCCCCTTCAGTCTTATTCTACCTAGATCAGAGTAAGCAGTTCAAACCTCATTTAGATAATCTAGAATCCACCACACTGTTCCTTCAATCACTAACTGTCTTGTCACACACATATGCATCCCATCTTAGCCCCCAACTGCATTCT
The DNA here is from genome assembly GCF_016077235.1 of Cyprinodon tularosa. NCBI lineage: Eukaryota > Metazoa > Chordata > Actinopteri > Cyprinodontiformes > Cyprinodontidae > Cyprinodon > Cyprinodon tularosa. The sequence goes on from NW_024039597.1 coordinate 226,837, forward strand.
ATAAAATCTTTACCAATTCTTTTGCTGTGTTTCAGGTTTGAGTCAAATTCTGTTTCCAGTATGACATAAACAAAGAAATCCAAGACTCTGACGTGCAAGGAAAATGACACCTGTTTCAATTTATTGACCAATAAAAATCTTTTTTTGAATCCCTTCCAGACCCTAAAAGGGTCTAGAGAACTATACACAAAAAATATAATAAAGGTCGTCTCAATATAGTTTATCTGATTTATGAATGTAAAGACATGCAAAGTCTCAACATCTCAAAAGAAGAAGGAAAAACAAATTAAGATTGCATATCTTGGTTGGTGAAATCCACCCACAATAATAATAATTTGTTTTATAATTTGGAAAGAGGACAGCAAAGAATAGGTTAGTGGAACAAAGTCAAACCAAGTGTTTAATAGGATGGTGGAAGGTATTGGATTATTTTTTGGGGGCTTTGAAAAATCAATGAGATTGAGTGTCTTCCTTTGTGCTTCTTTTTCTTCTCAAAAAGTGAAATAGCGTAGCAATATTGCCCTTAAAACAATCTGTTGCACAATTTTGTTAGGCCAGTTGTAAAAAAATATCTGTGTGAAAGCAAACAGGTCCATCTTAAGATTTAAACTGTCTCACTCTAACTGTTCTTTGGGCCAATTCCTGAACTGGACCAGAGCAATTCCCATCCGTATGAATCCGTCAGACTAGCTGAAACTTCCAAGTTCACTCAGTCTTTGCCAAGAATGCATTAAACATTAGGATTTCATGTTCTGCAGAAGCTACAAGTTAAAGTGTATGCAAAAGACAGCGGGCCAACAAGATCTAGAAATAAGTAAACATTTCTTAAATTAAGTATATTTATCTTTATTTTAAGTAGGTAAATGAGACAGTTTGCCAATGGAATGAGTATTTTTAATATTAAAATAAAATAATTAGATAATATTCACTTGAAATAAGACAATGCAATTGTGTTTTCTTATTTTAAATGTAAATTGTCCTGTTCCATTTGCAAAATGTCTCTTTTACCTCCTCTATTCAGGAACAAATGTACTGATTTAAAGAAAAAATAAGTTATCTAGATTTCGATTTTTTTCCAGTGCAGCAGAAAAATCCAAACCCAAACCCAACATATCACCTGTACTTCTAAACCAAAATTCAGAGATGCTTTCCATTCAGTTTAACTGAGCTTGAGCTAATTATAAAAGAACTGAAAATATATATATTTCAGAATCAGTTTAATGATCCCAGAGGGAAACCATGTTGTGAAAAGATCTGACGTACCCCTAAAGGTATCCTGCTATGATTGCAGTAAAAAACTGGTTCTACAGAGTTTGGACTCGTGGAGGCATTAAAAGAAATGCACACAATTTTTATTGGTTCATATTTAGAAAAAAACTAAAATCATATTTTACCTTTTACTTTATAATGTTTTACTATTTACAATGTTATTATCTAGTATTTGTCATTAAAAGGAAAGTTTCTGGTTATTTATATATATATATATATATATATATATATATATATATATATATATATATATATATATATATATATATATATATATATATATATATATATATATAGTACATATTTAAAGGAAAATAGCTACAATAGCTTGTTTAGTCTTCCCACCAGAATTCGAGGTTTTCCACCAACTGGTCTTGGTTGTCAATTATCGCAGGAGGGACCTCAGAGGGCGGTCTCTCTCCCCAGCCTACCGTCCTGTCCTTGTTGGGAGCAGATGTTTGTGGTGTTTGAGTGTCAGTGATAGGCAGTGTAAAAGCAGCCTTACACATGTTCATGTCACCCAGTCGTTGCAACTACAGGAGGAAGTTATGTCATCAAGCCAGCTGGCTCCAATATGCAGCATTGTGTAGAAGAAGAAAAAAGAACTAGGGAGCAGAGGTGGAGTCAGACGCAAACTTGGCTCGCAATTTTTCTTGCTTTGGCTTCGGGGTGCAGACAGACAAAAGGCATCCGCAGCAGAGTTTGTGCAACTTATCAAAGTATGTCATTAATTTTACAGTGCTCTCATATACATGCATATACAGAGTTTCTAGCTAAAGCAATTGAGCATTTATTGGCTGAGAATTGGTTATTAAAGGAAACTGCAGCTTAATTGTGTTTTGACAGAGAGAAATCTGAGCCAAGAGAAAAAAAAGAAAACAAAAACAGAAAAGAGACCATGGCATTTTCGCAGGGCTTGTCTGTGAGGGGCCGTTGTTTTGATTTGTGCCTGTTTAGAGAGAGAAGGGAAAAAGGGCCCCTGTCTGGGAGAGGGGGCTGAAGCTCTGTTACGGAGTTTAGGCCTCCATCTAGTCTAATAAAAAACACTTAAGCCAAACAACCCCCCTCTCGTTCTGCCTGTGTCTGATCCTGGGAGATACCTGGAGGCCCTCCACAGAGCGCATTTAATAATAATGGTCCTCCTCCGCTCCCTCCCTGCCTCTCCGTGAGCAATGGGCAGCTCATACAGCACAACGACTGGTTGGCAGGAAAGCATGAAGGGTGTGGTCATGGTGCCTCCAGTTTGTGTTACACAAATCTTACCTGAATAGGGTTTTTATTTTTGGCCCAAACTTTGTTTTTCATGTTTCTTCGTCTGTATGCGGAGCTCCTTAAAGGTGATTTTCCTTTATCATAATCCCTTGTTTTTAGTTCTACACAGGCCTCGGTTTGAGTAAGTGGTATTGTATGAAAAACAAACAGACTTGTGCTTTTTCATGGCGCAGAACCTGAATAAGAAGTGGCATTTTTTTATTTGTTTTGCCTTATGTTTGATTCTCAGTAATGCAGACAATCAACAAGGTAGGGGAGTTAAGTGCATTATAAATTACAGAGAGGGAGCCACCTCGCTCTTGGACCTCTTCCTGGTTGCTGCTGCTGCCACTTTGGGTTATGTGAGGAGTAAAGTACTTTAGCATAGACCGTGGAGCTGCTCCACGGCGCTCCTTTGCATATCAAATAAACAGCGAAGCAGGCGATGGCATTGCCAACACAGCCCGCTGTGTTGTCTGTGCACACTGATGCACTTGCATTTGAAGCCTTTTGAATATCTCCCATGGTGCAGGTCTTGGTGACGCCATCTGATGTGTGCAGAAATGTGTCGAGCGGTGAGCTTTACCTGCAGGATGTGACACTTTTGATTTAAGGCATCACAGGTGAGTGTAGTAATTAAAGACAAGCCATACACTTAGAACATAATTAGGACTTTTACACAAGAGAGATTTCATATTACCACTAACTGGGTATATGCTTTTAAATGGGTAAATAGGTGTTTATGCATCCTGAATTGCCTTTATTGCTTATAAAAAAAAATGTTTCCAGATTTTCACACTCAAATCTTGTTTTTATAGCTACTATTTTCAGTGTCCTCAATCCACAAGGTAAAGATCCACGGCTCGTATTTTCATAACAAAGCTTTTCTGGGGTCCAGCAAACAAACTGTTGTATGGATGTACCATTGATTTCACATTCACACGTCCAGACTTAAAGGGACTATAGGATTGCCAGTGAATCCCAAAATCTGTGTGCTGCTCACAGAGTGTCAAGTTGACATCCACTCCACTTCTGTAAACTGGTGAGATTATTCACTCAACAGGATCTCTTCGTGCCTTTCATCCTGCGAACTACGGGCCAATCCGGCCGCTGACAGCCAAGAGATAGTATACAGATGGAAATGAAGGAAGGAATGAAGAGTGAGAGTGTGTGTCTGTGTGTGTGTGTGGGGAGGGGGTCTACTGACTTCACCTAGTGTGAGGTTACAGTAGTTTCCCTAATATAGTCGTAGTTCTACTTATGAGCAACACGGCTCACAGCCCAGGGAGGCATGGACTCCAGGGCTGCAGAAGTACTGGGAAAAGATGTATCTGTCAGTTTAAAGCTTAAGAAAATTTTTATACACTTATTCAGACATCCTAAATGTAGGGAGAGGAGTCTCACATGTTTCCACAGTATAGATGTTTCATAGTATCACAAGTAGCTTATGATAAGTAAGCTAAAATGTTTAGTTTACATTAGAGGAAAGTAGAGTTCTGATAAATTAAAAGATCTGATCTTACCAGTATGTCGTTGGTGTTGATCAGGATGGACCAAAAAACAAGTTCCTGGAATAGGTTCCAATTTAAAATTCCTTGTTTTTCCAAAATTGAATCTGGAGAGTTAAATATAAAGCATTTACCCTAAAAATTACTGGTAAAATTAGCAATTTCATGTTTTAATCATGAGACAAGGCAACGTAATCAGGCTTTAAATTTAGCAATCGATAATAACAATTTGTACTGTTGTAACTTTTAGGCTAACTTAAATCTGATATTTTCAAAACTCTGCAACAAGATTGTTGCTAAAATACTACAGACAGAAGAATAAAATGTTTAATTGGGGGAATTATTTTCTGAATCTACCGAAAATCATAAATAAATAAAGTTTTCCTTAAGATTCCACAGTGTGATAATTGTTGTTTCACTTTATTTTTTGGTTCATAGATCACCTTTTTATCAAAATTTATCAAGAAAGGCATAGATAAGGGGTGCTCAAGTCCAGTTTCCAAGAGCACCCCTGGCATAGATTATATCAGAATGGAATTATCCCACACTAAACATAGATTCCTTAAAGGACTCTGCTATATCTGTCTGATGTTTTAAAATATTAGGTTGTAATACATTTAAATTTCACCTTTTTTGTTTTAATGTGGAGGTTTTATCAAGAAACGGAAGAAAAGGAACATGAACCGTTTATCACATTCATGGACATACATCTGAAAACCATTTCATGGGAGGAGCCGTTTCTTTCAAAAAAAAAAAAATTTTCTCCAAAATTTCAGATAAAGGACAATATAGACAATAAACACGTCAAAAATGTTTAACCTAAAATAATTAATAGAAAAAATTATACAAAACATTTTTATTTCCTATAAGCCAGATATGTCTTCCTATAAAAAAAATGCTGTTTGTCCCTAGAGAATACAGGAGAAGCAGTGACATCACAGAAGTGTATAATTTAAAAAACAAATAGACATATATTTCAATAAATGACTAATTCATTTTCCCTCCCTTCTGAGAATTCATCATTTCAAAATCATATTTTGTACTTAAATTTATCAGAATTTGCTTTTGTGTCTTTCTTTTATCACTGATATCAAATGAGAAAGTTCAGTAATAAAAACATACAGTGATCACAAAAACACAGTTTTTGATGTTAGATGTATCTCTCCTTCTGTCTCCTTGAACCCCAGTCGGCCTCGGCAGATGGCCGCTCACACTGAGCCTGGTTCTGCTGGAGCTTTCTTCCTATTAAAAGGGAGTTTTTCCTCTCCACTGTCGCTACAAGCATGCTTAGTGTGAGGGATTGCATTCGAGTCAATGAGTCGATGCAATCAACTGGTTTTCCTTAGATAGAAAACTTTAAATCAATTTGACTGTATGATCTGTTGAATTGTAAAGTGCCTTGAGATGACAGGTGTTGTGAATTGGCGCTATATAAATAAACTTAATTGAATTGAATAGATGCCATTTTGTCTGAATTTGAAATAAAAAAGTATGCAGTCTCCACACTTCCTTTGGCATCTCGTTCAAATCCAGTTTAGGCACCAAAAGTCCAGCTTCAAATATTGATTAAAATATTTTCACAGGCAAAGAAAAAAATTAGAAATTTAACATTTTAGGAATGGTTTGTCTAATGATTTAAAGTCAATATCCCAGTGTTGAATGTGGTTAATACAGCATTAAAAAAAGACACAGCTTAAACAAAATCTTGAGTAAAAAGTTCTTATTTTAGATGTTTTGGGCTTTTTATCCTTTTAAAGAAACAAAAAGTCTAAAAAGCATTTTACAACATAAAATCTGTCTATTTTTTTTATGAATTCATAACCTACCCTTTACTCAGACACCTAAATATCATAATTTAATTTGTAAAACTTTAGATGTTTTGTAGATGTTTGAGGTGATTTTTAATTGCTATTTTGCACAATTTGCTGAACTAAGTATTTTTTGTTGTTGAATATAAGAGATTTTGCAGATATATTTTTTATACATACATTGATTAGATTTAATTATACCTTTCAACCCCTTTTATAGAATAGAACAGAATAGAACAGAAAATATCTTTATCTTCCCACATTGGGGAAATTTACGGCAGCAAAAGGATTATTGAATCCACATCCAAAACTCTTCCAGACTCCTTATTTTCAAGAACTTCGAAAGATCCAGTCCAGGTAGACCAGGTCCTTGGAAGACGCAGCCCATAAATTCCAACACAGCCAAAGACACAGGTGAATCATGCCTCGCTAGAAGTCTTGATCTGCTGATCAAACAAGAAAGTGGAGCGAATGAAGAAGGGGAGAGCAGAACAAACACCAGAGGCTGCAGACACACACTGTGCCTTATTTATAAACTTAGGAAAGGATTTAAAATTTACCAACGTTGTGCCTCATACCAAATAACAAGTCATTTAAGTTTGTTTATGGTCCAGACCATGTGCAAGTTTTTAGTTATAGGTATAATTCACAATATGGAGCAACATTTGCTGTTTGGCAAAGGTCTGCACTCTATGAGTGCTTTTCCAGTATTATGTATGCAATCAATCTACCATCACAGCTTCCTTCTTAAGACAGAAGAAAATATACTCCGCAGCATGATGCTGCCACCACCACACTGCAAATAAATGTATGGTTTTTAAAAGCAGTGGTGTCAAAAGTACACACATTTGATACTTAAGTAGAAGTATAGATACTGCATTTTAAAAAACACTCAACTTGACCTTTTTACTCAAGTAAAAGTGAAAAAGTATGTGCTCCAAAAACTACTTAAGTATAAAAGTATAAAGTAACCATTAAAATAAGAAGCCAGATGCCACTATATGAATTGAAAGCTCAATAATTCGACTATTTGGAAAATTTCTTTGAGATAGGGCCAAGGATGAGGGAGGTCTTATTGGTCTCCGTCTCCCTCGCTTGTGGCCGACCTTTCAGACATTTCAACGTCTTTATCTGAATCTGACATTGTAGCATGGCATAGACAATTCACGTTTGCAGTTTGAAGAATGCCTGCTTGCTTCTGATGATTTCCTTTAGCTAACCAATGAGTGTTTGCGTTATATGACTCATCCATTTACACTAGTTTTTACTAGCTGTGGATGGCGCTAATGATCTGCATTGGATGGCGCACATGACGTGCAATAAATATTTATAAACATTAAACCGAAGCCAAAAGTAACAAGTAATGTTTGTATTAAAAATTTAAGGAATAGAAAGTACAGATGCTTGTGTGAAAATGTAATGAGTAGAAGTCAGAGGTAGGAAGAAAAAAAAGTAATAGAGTAAAGTATAGATACCTAAAAAGTGTACTAAAGTACAGTAACAAAGTATTTGTGCTTCATTACTTGACACCTCTGATTAGAAGTGCTAGTCTAATGTAGGTATCATCTGATAAGAGGACCTTCTTCTACTGTACCTGGTTATTGTGATAATAGTGAAAATGTATTATTTTATTTGGTCAAAGCTATATGAAAAATTTAGAAATTGTTGATCTTATAATTTTGTTGTAAATTGAAATATCTTTTTTTTTCTAAGGCACTTATATCCAATCAACTCTAGTATGACTTTCCACCACTGCAGTACAGAGTTTGTATAAAAAGCATTAAATCATGGCCCCCTTGGAGTTTTATATTGCAGTGTAGGAGTCCTTTGCTGCTGCACTTTTATGCCTGTATATAATGCACCATTGACTGAGATTGAATATTTTCTACATTTCTAACGGTAAAAATTTACATATAAAATTCTAGGAAATTTGTTGTACTACTTTAACTTTCAACAAATAACCCTAACCACTTTACAGAATGTAGTTTGTAGAGCTAAAAGAACTCAATCTTACTATTCTGAGAGAGAAAAAAATCCTGCAGAGAAGTTATTATTGTCAGTTATTTGTGGGAGTAAATGCACAGAGCTTCTGCCTTGATAATGCCTCCATATATCAACTAAACTAGTCTGAAGACCTGATGTGAGCAATATGTGCTATGACATGTATTTCCTTCTCCTTGGGCAATAATACAAAGAATGTATTCTGCCTGTTCAGTCGTAACACTGGCATCCAGTCATTTTGTACTCTGGAACAAAATTTTCAGTTACTGGAATGAAACCAATTTTTACTCCTTTTAAGATAATGCAAATAAATATCAGTCCTGATTTGCCTGTTTTCTTTTTTTCTTTTTTATTTCCCTCAACTGCCCCACTCTTTGCTCCCTTATCAACACACAGAGCATTTCTCTCTTTCTCAAGGGTCGCATAAAAGGTCCCTCTTTTCTTGAGAATCAAGGCTGAGGAGAAGCCTGGTCCAGGACTGATTCATGTCGCACACATTGGCGGGATGTTATGCATGGATAATTGATTGTCGAAGCAGCATGGCCACTGTTGGATCTTGATGGTGCTGCCGAAATGTCACCTTACTGATGTTACAGCGGCGCCAATATTAAAAAGGCCGGTCTCAAAGACTTCCATCTGAGCCCACTGCTCTCCCACTGTGTCTGGGAGAGACAGCGCTGTTTGTCAGGCTTCTATTTCAGAAAGACAGATCTCGCATTTGCAACCTTATCTGCACAGGACAGTGCACCCACTTCCAGAAGTGCATTGAACATTTCCAATCATAGCGATATATCACTCTCCTTTTAAAGTGGAAATCAAACGTGTGGGAATGGTGAAAGGGAGAGGGGGAAAAAACTGCATAATTGAGAGCTCATAGGATTTATTTATAGGTGGTTTGTCTCCTGCAAAACCCCCTGAAAAATTACACCCCTTGCAGCAAATACCTCGCTCAACAACAATAATAAAGAATCCATCTTCTTTTTTTTTTTATATAGTAATGTTTTCATACTGATTCCAGGGGAATTTTAATGGAAAATTGTTTGGAAACATCTCAGACATTAAGTCAGATAGTATAGCCTGCATTTATATAAAAGTGGAGGATTAAGTGGGCGGAAACCAGTTAATTTCAGAGTTTGAATGGTACGCAGAAAGCCAAGCCTGGACTGGTAAACTGTGTTAATCTATAAAGGCTTACATAGGTAAAAATAGACTACACCTGCATGCTTTTTTAACACGGTGGTACTTAGCTGAGAGGGAGACCATCCGTTTCTAGTAACAGTGAATGAAAAAGAGAATCTTTACTAGTGGCTTCCTTACTGTTTTCATACAATGCATACATTTGATAAGCAGGAAAAAAATGACAGAATAAGAATTTAAGGCACTTCTGTTGTTTTTTGTAAATTTTGCAAAGTTGCTACTTATGAATGTGTATTTAAAATATTATTACAGAGTTAAAATCTTGTGAAATGTTTCTAAAAGAAGAAACATCATCTAACCCGCTGTCAGTTAGGCTGTTATAAAAACTCTTTACATCACCTGAAACATAGTTATAATCAAGGCTGTATAACTACAGAATATTTTAAAAGCGACTGAGGAACTTTATTTATGTTTATATTTAGTTACACCACAACCAAACTCTGTAGTGTATTCCTGTGTGACTTTATGTGTGGACTGACACAAAGGAGAACATCTGTTTCATTTTATTTTTAGTTCATCATTTTTTATAAATAAAAATCTGAAACATGTTGCTATGCATTTGCTTTCGACCTCCAACTTCAATTATATTCTGACCCTATCTGAATCCGTCCCTCTAATTCTCACAAACATCTTTAGGGGTTTATCTAAACCTGCTTTGCAAACCTAAACGCTGAATTTGGGACATTTTATCTTCGTAAAAAAAAAAGTCAGACTCAGTTAGATTTGATGGAGAGTGTCTCTGAAGATTAATTTGATTCAAGCTGAATCACATCTGGTTGCAAACTTTTACTGGACCATTATATGATCAGTCTAAATACATGATTCAAAAAGCCCTGTTGCAGATCTGATAGTATTTTTGGGTTAATGTCCTCCATGAAAGTGCGCCATATTCTTTTGCACCCTCTAATGTTTGACTAGTCTCAAGGTCCCTGCAGAAGAAAAGCCTCTCCCATAGCTATCACATACTACCAACATACCTCACCGTCTGGATAATGTATTTAGGTTGATTTGCAATATTTGTTTTATGTCAAACTCTACACATCACCATAGGTATTGTCCATTTATTTTGATTCCGAAATAATGTCTTTCAAACTCAGCACATCATCCTGAACACATCAGAGTAATGCTGCCACCAACATGCTTCACCTTGAGGCAAGAAGTTTCTATGATGATGTATTTAAACAATGTTTAAAAAAGCATCAACTTTAAAATTCTCTGTTAAGTTGGTTAAACATGTACAATTATAACAATATTTTTTAAAGTTTGTGATTATAAAGTGACAAAATGTGAAAATGTTCTACAGGTATGAATGATTTAGCAAAACCCTGAATATTCCTTGCTCTTCTTTGTCCTGACATGCTGAAACGATTGGAAACTCAGGGCTTCCCTCCCATAATCTAGTGTGAATGAACATGTAAACTTAGCCAGGTATTAACAGAACTTGGCCCGTCTTCACTGCTCAGCGGTTCATGCTGCTGGCTGGCGTGACAGAAGTAAATGGCGGCTTTAAGGAGTGAGTTGGACCCGGAACCCAGCAGACAGGATGGAACGCACCATACACCGCAGAGGCTGCCGGCAGAAAGCAGGAGAAAGGGAGTATTAATCGGCACCACATGTCTGCATATTCTCCAGGCTCCAGCATAAATTTCATTACTGCCCAACGCAAAAAGGCAACCCATCTATAGGACATGTGTAACGTGGCCTTAGACAGCTACCGTGTGAAAAACTTGCCCTGTTATATGTGAGTCATGGCCTAATCTTTCATGGTGGCGTTTTTTCTTATGTTTTTTTTTAAGGGGAAAAAGGGGGGAAGCAGCTGTTTTCTTCACCTGTCCTGTTCTGTACATGGGTCCCTATCAAAGCAAAAGGGGTTCCTGCACCTTCACACGAGCTCCTCCACTGCAAAGACACATGCAACACTCATATCTAATGTGACAACACCACAGAGACCAAACCCCTTTCTTTTTACCACACATGTACAATTTTATGGTGTTCCATTTGGATAACCGCACCGTTTATAGTGGGAGAGGTATTCATAAGGCCTTTAGCCAGCCTGAGCTCAGGGGGGTTTTCTTCTGGATTTGCGGTGGGTTGAATCAACACAGAAAGACTCAGTCTTAAACTTGTAGCACACCAGGAGGAGTGGGATAAACTGTTTTAAGTGTCTTCTTGTCAGGGTAAGAACTTTTAGTGGGAAAGTCTTCACAGAGAAAAAAATGAGAGAGCATGAACATGTGATTGAATTAACTGTTTGCACACATGTCCCCTTGTTTAAGGGGGAAACTAGTAACTATACTGCTGCTTAAGCTGCGGATTATCTGTCTGCGTCCTCTTGCCTCCTTAGCATCAACATGAATTCACCCACTCGGAGTCTATCACACATCCGCAGAGCTCCCTGAGAGAGCACGGACCTTAGGGATGCCCGAGCTGGGGGAGGTGAGGCGGTGGGAGGAGGGGGGAACCTCGACAGAGCGGGGCCCATGGTTGCACCCATGGGCACGGCCCTCTCACTCTCTGGCAACCACTTTGTTAGGCACACAACACTAATCCGTCTTGTGTCTTTATTGCCCTCTGTGCGGAGGAGCAGGCCATGGCTGAGGCTGCAGGGGGTGGGGGGGTTGAAGCAGTGCTGCAGGGCCATTTGCTATCAGGGCTCCTGTTTGAAGATAGGCCACACTGTACAGCATTAAGACATCTAATGCAAGCAAGCTGAGAGCTAAACTAACTGATACTCTCTGAGACACAAGAGAATGAAAGATGAAGGGTCCTCAAATAAATGCCACCCTCTCTTCCTCCTCCTTTTTCCTCTTTTTTTTTTTTGGGTTGGGGGCAGATTATTGCAACCTGAATCTACTATGAGGCAATTCTGGCCCATGTTGTTACAAATTCTCAATGAGCTAAACAACACATTAATTTATAATACAGCCGCTGTGGCTGAAAACAATTAGTCATGGGTTGGATTTGCAGAAATTTGGATATTCTAAAGAATTTAACCTAATTGTTAAATGACTGCTGAGACATTCTGCCCTTACATCCTTAATATTTTCAGTGTTGTTTCATGTGTTTGCCCCATACATATGAAAACTCTGCATTTCAAAACTTTTGTATTTGTTTTTCTTAAACTCTCTGCTCAATGCGTTTTCTCTCTACTGGCACCATCTAGTGTCTGTCAGAGTGCAGGCACAGGTGTGTAAAAATTCAATGTCACCTTTTCTCTCCCAGCTGTCACCTGAGCTCCTTGGCAGCATAAGGTAATAGCATCGAGATGCAATCAAGATTATACGCTTGTCACTCATTCTCTGCACAGTGTGTGAAGCAGACAGGAGATAAAGGCCTGCACACAGATGGGGAGATAAAGTGCTCCAAAATATGCATCAGTTTCCATAGAGCAGAAATGTTACCCTGAATGATGCCATTAGATCACTGGGAGGAGAAAATTTGTTAGAAAAGGGCTGTGCAAAAATGAGCTGAGGTGAACTGATGCAAAATACAACAAAATTTTTATCCCTGCTTGTAGAAGCAAATTTTCTGGAGAAACGCTGCGAGTTTTTGTGACACTCTTTCTCAGCCATGATCTGAAGCTGTTTCTTGCTGCTGCTGCTCTATATCTCAACTGAACAGAAGCTATACTTGTGAGCTACATCCACATTAGCTGTTTATTTCCATGTTTACACCGTTTCATATGACACCCAATGGTAACAGGATTACTCTGCGACAATCAGTAATTTGTGGAATTCCCTCATTTCAGTTGGAGGATTTTGTTTTTACTAAGAAAAAAAAAGTGTATTCTTGTCTTCCCCTGAGGTTTGACTCCAGAAACCCTTCAGGTTTTTACTCCAACCTCTGTGAGGGTCCAGATAAAGAAGAGCAGAGAACAAGGCCTGACGGTGAAAGCAAGAGGGGAACACAGCAGAAATAATAATGTGCACTGGAATTCAGAGATGAGGATGCTTTTATTCTGCAGGCTGAACTGAGCCTTGTCAACATAAAACATGCATTAAAAAATGCTGCTCTATTGATGTTTAAAAAGCCCTGTGATTAATTCCTAACTTTAACTTCACAAGCTTGCATTTAACAAGATTTGTTCAATAAGGATAAACTGTTGTGGAAAAATAATTACAGAATCTTCATGGTTATTTATATTCCTAAAATGTACTTCTACTCTTTTTTTTAAAGTAAACATTTCTTAAAATGATTATGTTAAGTCATCTATGTATTTTTATTTCCCTGGTTTGAAGGATGACATCACACAAACAATTGCTTCTCTTCAAAATGGGAAGGACAATAATGCATGCCATTTAAGAAGATAGAGATGTATTCATCTTCATAATTTAGAAAATAGCAACAAGAAAATAAGTACTAGCATACATTTGCTCATACCTAAAGTTATATATATATATAAAAAATTATTAATCAGCTTAAAACATGAGGGCCTGTTAAAATATATTATTTTTCCACTTTGAACCATTGGGTTGGAAAAAGAAATCTCCAAATATCCCTGTCAGAAATCTGCAACAAAGTGGGGGATATTCACCAATTCTCAAGCATAAAGCCTTTTTTTTTTTTTTTTGTAACTTTTGTAAAAAAAAAAAAAAAGTAGGTATAGTGGATGATTGTGTTTAACTACACATATATATTTTTGGATATAATAACTGCCAAATCACTCTTACAATAAAATATAGTTTTTATTATGAACTTGTCTGTTCTAACACAAAACATGGTGAATATTTTTTTTCATAACAATGATATGTGTTGGAAAGTAACCAGCTGTTTCTGGATCAGTCCTTTTTCAAATCTTGTTTTGAATCGCAGGCTCAACACAGGTGGGCTACTCTGCTGTCCTGCTACACTTTAAGGAAAAACGGCACTCATTTCAGGACCAGAATGTTCAAATTTTGGAAAAAGAAGGCAGATGGTTTGAAAGGGGTGTGAAGCAATCCATCTATGTTAAAAGAGAAAAAAACAACCTTAAACAGACTCAGGTTTAGGCTCTGGAAAACCTATAATGCAACGATAGAGTAGATGCCTTCCACACATCACCTTAATTCTCACCACCATGCAGGTGGTAAAAACATCGCACCTGGTCAGCCAGGCCAACAAGGACCCTGACGACTCCCCATTACAGAGGGTTGGACCTGTTTTCAGTTCAATTTGCATGTTTTCTAAGCCATAACAAGGCTTTTGTTGGGCTACTCTATAAAAGCCTGGAGCTCAACGCTACTCCAGATATTTTGAATTAAGAAAGCTTCCTGGATGGGAGCGAAATGTCTTCAAACTTGGAAACAAAGTCCGGTGATTCTTTTTTTTTACTTTTTTGGAACTTGTTTTCAGTCGCCTACAAACCTTAACCTTGGGGTACGTTTTTGTTTCCAACTTTGTAACATCTTCCCACTCTGTGTACATTCTGATAATAAAATGAAGGGTATCAGTAAATGCTCAAGTGAATTAAATTGTAGAAATTTGCTGCAGTGCCTTTGTGGGTCTGGTTCAGTTCGTTCGTGTTTCTTGAACTCACTCACAGGAACAGTAAACAGCCTGATGGTTTCTTGTTTAAAACAGGAAACTGTTTATTATCTTCAAACTTTGAAGTTCAAAGTATTCACTGAATTTAGTTGAAGATGGTTGAAATATAGAAAATGCCTGCATTTTTTCCCCCCTAAAACTTCACATAGAACCTTAGTCTAATAACTCCACCTACTGGAAGAAATTGTGTATTACAGGTGACTGAAAACACCTGCTTTAATTTGCAGTCAGTTTAACTGACTTTTATTAAAATTGGTGAACAGCACATTGATCAAAATGCTTGTTGTGCATTATTACCTTTCTCAAATATAGAGCTTTGTTTTCTTTGTGTTTTTGTTTCTTGTGTTACACTTTTGAGTCAACTTTAATTAAAAGAAAAAAAAAATGAGCCTGATAAAAATGTCAGGTACACATATTACACCTATGTTAGTATTTATTTAAGCTAGTGGAATACATGCCTTCATTAATACCAAACTCACTTTGTTTTAAAGGAGAGGTCCGGTCACATTCAGAATTCAAACTTCTGAAAGTACTTAAAATATGAAATTATTACAAGTCTAACAAGGTTTTTCACATAAGAGTCAGATTTCCACTGTAAAAAAAAAAAAAAAAAAATCACACAGCTGAGAATGCATAAAAAACACCTGTCAACAGATAACATTGTAATTCATTTTGGGATAGCCTACTTAATTTTGCAGATGATCTTCACGTTGAATATCTTCAAAATGTTAATTGGGTAAAGACTGTTACCTCATTATTTTCTTAATATAAAGATAAATATTATCCAGGGCTTTGCATATGAACACCTAATAGTGACTTTATAGATGGACATGTTAAAAAAACTAATTTACTTTAAAGAAGAGCAGTAAGTAAACCACATGTATTTTATTCTATTACATCAATCTATCAATTTTCTAAAGCTAATGAGTCCTTGCAAAAATGAAACCACACACACTTTTTAGAAGGATTTTAATGTAACATATTCTGTAAATGCACTTTCTTATGGAGGACCAATCCTGCCATAATTAAAAATAAATTTAGAAATAAATAAATGCTCCAAAATAAATAAGCATACAATTAACCGCCACTCAAAAATACAATAAACAAATAGATGTAGGTAGAAATTAAATTATACAGTGAGACATATATATATATATATATATATATATATCTTTTAATCAGCTTCTTTGTTTATTTGCCTTTGTAATAATTACCTTATTTATTTATTGTGCATTATAATCTTGAACTTTATTTATTTATTTATTACTTAGTATTTATTTATGTGTATGTGGTAATATTTTTGTCTGTTTTATTCTTTCTTTGTATTTATTTTTACCCTATTTATTTCCTCCATGCTATTTATTTCTGCCTGTTGTATTTACATTTCTGTATGCATTTCTGCCTCATTATGCAAATGGGAGGGCTGTGTCCTACGGGCTCAAGTTCTGCTCATTTATTTATATACTTATTTCTGTATTTATTTTTAATGATGGCAGGATTGGTCCTCCTTATTGGTTCTCCATAAGGGTGACCAGATTTGGGTTTCTACAAAGGAGGAAACTTATTTTGGGGGGGGGGTGGGGGGTAGCTGCTGACTGGAACACTGACTTGACCGGGCCGGGCATTCGAACCGAGCCATTAGCTCCTGGTCCTGACCCAGCCGAACGAACCCGACCCGGTGACGGTATGCTTCCAACCATAGATATCCATAATAAAGGCTAGATGTCTTACGGCGGAGTCTCAAACGGCATCACCGGGCGGCCATCTTACCACAGGCAGGCTTTCTGGTGTGCTCTGTGGTACTTAATGTAAGGTGAGTGATCAGCACAAACACAAATACTCTTATCTCATTGAATTCTTGACGGATTTACAAACAGTTTGGTTTGTTTATATATATATATATACAATATATATATATATATATTATTTATATTATATACAATATATATATATGTATATATATATATATATATATATATATATATTATTTATATTATATATATATATATTTTATATATATACAATATATATATATATATTATATATATATATTTTATATATATACAATAATATATATATATATATATATTATATATATACAATATATATATATATATATATATTATATATATACAATATATATATATATATTATATATATATATTGTATTGTTGTGGGAAAATTTATATCTTTCTCTATTTATATATTAATATTCATATTTACTCACTATAAAAGTTTTCACTTAGTCTGTTTCTCTCTCAAGGCCACACCATTCCCTGCAGAATGTTGTTTGTAGACCAGACATAGCTTCTTCCCATAACAATCCATAATATATATATATTATATATATATATATATACAATTTATATATATATATATATATATATATATATATATATATATATATATATATATATATATATATATATATATATATATATATATATTTCTGGGACCATATATATATGGTTGCCATTCTGTACACTGAGTTTTAATAGCATATATTGATTTAACATAAATACCTTGTGCATGTGTATATTTATTGCACTTGTATGTTCTATTCAGTGTTCTTTTCATATGAAATTCCATGGTTATAATTATTCCTAAGTGCGCAGTATCACAACTACATGTCTGACTTTTTTTTAACAAACCAAACAGTTTGAGAATAGTTAGACAATAGGGCTTGGTCGTCGTGACGTAGGCACTTCGCGTCGCCGCCATGTTGAATGCGTCTTTTACCGCGGCTCAGACTACTGCCTATGACTACCGGGTACTGTACTCCCTCTCAGCCGTGTTTTAATTTGATTAATTTCACCTTAACTTGATTTCAACCATGGTAAACCGTTGCTGTATTGTGGGCTGTAACAGCTCAACGCATGATCGCCATGGAAACATAGAAAATTGGTTAACTTTCCACCGCTTTCCTGAATGGACGTAACCATGGAGACCAAGCGTCACAGAGATAAAGAGTCGTCGGCTAGCTTGGATCGCGGCTGTAAGACGACCGAACATAACTTTCCACAGTATTCCAATGTCATTGAGAGTGTGTTCCCTGCATTTTCATTCTGGTAAGTTAAAGATGCACGGTTTTATTTTATAGCCTACATTGTTTCTTTCCTTCAAAGTTGGGATCTTTTACGGGAAAATAATAAAAACGGCAGCGGGAAAAGGCTCAAATACGTGAGAAACCCGGAGGGTTGGCAGTTAACGTTACTAACTACACCTTTGAAACACATAGCAGCTAGTTAAAAGTACATTACATGCGTGAGTGGTTGTTAGCATTAGCGGTTAGCAGTTGCTAAACTAGCAGGTTCCAGAGCCCGTCTGATCACAGCTTACCTTCGTACGAATTACTGTGTTCCCACTGTTTGCTGGCTTTATGATCTGCAGCTCCTGAACCCATCCATTCATGAACTGCATATGAGACTCCAAGGACTTGTAGCTTCGGAACTGTTTTGAAGTATAGGCGCTCACTCATCGGTGCTCCACTCATTGTTTGGAACTTTATATGGATCCAAATGATTAATAATGCTGATTTTGTTAACATACCGGTCCCTGGCTTCTCTATTTAATGTGTCCCGGTAAATTCCAGATCCTTTTCGGGATTTTAACATCTTTTTTCTCTCTACTTCTATGTCTCTTCTTTCAACAACAACGTTGTGTCAGAGCTATGTTTACGTTTGCGTAGCCGTCAATATGACCGCGACGTCCCACAATGCAACGTGGATCCCGAGCCCTATTGAGGAAGTTATGGTTATTTCAGTACATGCGCCATTGAAACACAATGCTACGAATGAGCGAGCTGCCTGTGGTAAGATGGCCGCCACGTGCGGACGTCGACCCCCATTGGCCAGCAGCGCGGACGAGACATCTAGCCTTTATTATGGATATCTATGCTTCCAACCGCTTGGCTTACAGTTCTTCCCTCCACCTGCAGGCGGCCCCGTGCCCCACCGCCCCCCTCCATCCCTTGGTCCTCCATACCTCTGTGCTTCCCCCCGACCTGCCATACCTGGCATGTATTTATTTTTAATTATGGCAGGATTGGTCCTCCATACTTTCTGGGTGCATTGCCTAAAATGATAACCTGTACGCATTTTCACAGACAACCACATCTCAGTTACAAAACACGGTATTAAACCGAATGTTTAAACAAATCCAGAACTTTCCAACATCTTTATAAACAAAGAGCCTTGTGGTTCACTGCGCTGGAACTGTTTCCTCATCGGGGGATTAAGGGACGCGATCTGGCAACCCATGTTGCCTTCAAACGCTCATCTCCGCACGAAGCTGCTGGAAGTTTGAGACTCTTTGCTTGAGTTGAAACACCAAACTGACCATGGCAGGAAAGAGAGCCTTGGTGATTCTGTCTAAAGGTGCAGAAGAGATGGAAACTGTGATTCCTGTGGACGTCATGCGCAGAGCCGGGGTTTGTACTGCACTGCTATCTGCTAGCTAGTTAGCCTGCTGATATAAAGTAACAGGCAACCTTGCAGTGGCCACTTTGGTCTATCTGAGTCAAATAATATCCCGTGCCTTATCTGTTAATATTAGAGACCTAAAGCAAAAAGCTTCAATAATAAATGCTCGAGTGCTGAAAATTCTCGTTAAATTAGCTGTTCGGGCTGTTAAATTCACTAACTGGATGTTTTCCATAACCTTTAGAAGGAGGCCAGTCAGACAGGGGCCATGTTAAATGTCAGAGTCCGACCTCAGTTAACCTCAGTTCGCTTTCACTTTAAAGGTCTTTTTATGTGACATCAGTCTGCAGTAGTGATCAGTCTGACTTTATATCTGTAGATCTCAGTGACTGTTGCAGGTCTGACAGGAAAAGATCCAGTCCAGTGCAGCAGAAATGTTGTCATCTGTCCTGATGCGAGTCTGGAGGAAGCCAGCAAACAGGTGAGTCTGTTCTTCATCCACTTAGCAGTCCAATTCTCAGCCCCTTACCTTCTATTTACATTTTATCATGTTAGAAAAACTTGCTTAGGTCCACGTTTGTAAAGGGCATTTAAACAATCTTATTATTTTCAGAACTGTCAACTCTCACCCATTGGGAGTGAGACTCACCCATCTCAGTGTCTTCACCGCTCACTCCATATTCCAAATTTCTCACACTAAAAAATGACGGATATTAAAACTTAACTCAGTTTAGTTTAGTAATCTTTAATTTAGGAGTAATTAAACCAACAGGAATATTTTAATTCTTAAAGCTTCTAGGTTTGCCTCTCAAACACATATAGGAGGTCCACAAAAAGAAAAAGCACCATTGCATTTTATTTTTCAAAAGATCAAAAGGCCACCACATCCAGAAAAGATGTGCAGAACAGCTCAGTTATCCTGAATTCACAGAGGAGAAACCACAGGGATGTTCTTCTTTAATTATTACTTATCATATTCATTTATCTTTATTTTGGTCCATTTGATATGTTTAAAAACGTAATTTCCATCAAACCTTCCAAATGAAACATCCAGAGAAGTGCTTTCTCCTATCCTGGTGAGATTTTATAAAATCTACAGCCTCCTAGAAAAACCTGAATTGTTTAGCCCGTTTGTCAATTGTAAGAAAACCTAATAACCTAATGAATGAAGCTTTTTAATCTTTAGCCTATTACCATATATTCATACAGTGTAGTTTGTAGGGATGGAATGGTTTATGAAAACCCGCCGGACAAATGCAGTGATCGCAAAAAAAAAAGTATTTATCACTCAAAATTACTTTAAAACCACAGACATTAGCTGAAAACGACCCAGCCGGCGCCATTTTTGTTGTTTTGTACACATTCTCGCGTGATTTGAAAAAGACGTTTGATTTGAAAAAGCCGCAAGATTTTCCGCCAGATGGCGTGATTTTTGTCAACCTAGCGGTAATTTTGATGTAGTTACCAAAACGACAAACAAGCTAGAAAGCGCTATCATATGGCAGTCTCCTGTACAGTTGTCATACATTAAAAAATTTTCATTAATTTTTTTTCTCTCAGACATTGGAGAGGTGCATTTAAATGTTATAGAGCTAAACATGTTAAATTGGTGACCTGTTATGTTATTATTATTGTCTTGTTGCTGCATTTATTTTGTCAGGGAAAACTAATCCTGAGTCAGTTAAAAGTCAGGGAATTCTGAAATTATGTAAGACTGTGGAAACCCTGTATAAAATAACTCTAGAAAAGTCACATTATATTAATAGTATTATCTTGTATAAACATACTGTGACTCTAAAATAAGTTATTCATTTTTGACATTGACTTCTATCTTGTGATTTATCTGAAGTTTTTAACCTTTTTAACAGTTTAAAGCAAAGTTTAGTTTGAAAAGAATGTTCAGGAAGGATTGAAAGGCAAGTTAACACGGTAATGTAGGCTTGAGTTCATTATCTGAGGCATGCATATACACACCAGGAACCCGTAAAATAAAAAAATACTGAATTACAAAAAAAGTTTAAAAAACAAACATGTTTCATTGATATATATATACAATAATGAATATTAGGAACTATATTTATCAAACATTATACTGGGCAAGAAAAAATTGTTTCTGGGCAAATGAAATGAGAAAGTCACTTGCCCAAAGGGCAAGTGGTAAAAATCCTTAACCTCAAACCCTGACAGGAGTTGGAAGACGCGCCAGCAGCACTTTATAGGTCTGCTGTATGGGACCACTTTGCATTTAGAGTGACCTACGATGACGGCGGAAAGAAAGTTGTGGATAAAAGTGCAGCAGTGTGCAAGCATTGTGCAACACGTTTTGTTTATGCTAACAGCAACATGACCAACATGTCATGCTAACCCCGAAATCCCACATACTCCATCAGCGCACTGCTCCGCTCCACCCCGCTGCGCTCCAGACCGCCTGCACAAAGCAAGGCCTACAGCCTCCACTGTGGCTCCCGTCCGCTCCCCTCTGAGTCCCTTGGAGATAGTAGAGGGCATGCGCGAGATGATTAAATTCAAAGCAGTAAAACATGCGGAAATGACCCATGGTTTCCGTGAATCATTAAAAATAATTGCAATTCATAAATTTTTTTGGGATTTTTTCATAAAAAAAAAATTCATTAATTTTATAATTTTTATAATTTTTTTTATTTTTCGGTGTAACAATAAACATATACCGAACCGAACCAAAAACCGTGACCACAAAACCGTGAACCGAACCGAACCGTGGATTTTGTGAACCGTTACACCCCTAATAGTTTGAATAGGTTTCAGTTGCACTGGTTCCTGTATCAGTGCCAGTAATCCATTAACAGCTTGTTAGTTCCCTGTTATTTAATTTACTTGAACTGCAGAGAAAATTTATGATCAAACTTGTGGAATTCTTGGTTTAAAGTATATTTAAGATGCAGGTATTTTAGTAGGGCCCTTTCTGCTTTACTTCAGTTCTGTAAAAATCACCAGAATGTAGAAAATAATGTATATTGTGAGAAAAAAGTTCCACATAACATACAGACCACTTATTGTAACTCATTAACATTTGCTGCGCTATAAAAATTCCACATTTTGCCACTTTGGTTCAGTTAAATCCTCTGAAAACCTCCAACCTATAGCTGCACCTGTCCTCATCTAACCCTGACAAGGTTTCCTGTCCAAGCTATTTCAAAATCTCACCCCAAGGTTTGGTGAAAAGTTGGCAGCCCTGGATTTTCAGTATAAACAAACAAACCCATTGGGTTATCTTAATCCCCATTTAACTAAATGCAGTTGCTGCTAATCTAACACTTCTGCTTCTTTTAAATGAGACAGTGAGTCTTTGTTGTGATTGACAGTGGCACTGTCAGTGAAAGCATCACAAACATGGAAAGTGTTCACAGTGATGATAATTTTAAGTCAGATATATAAGTGCAAAGAAGTTGTTGAATGCGTTTAAAAAAGCTTTTTCTGCCTGTTGTACACATTTGAAGTGTGGAACATAAACTTGACAACTAACAGTGTAATGGTCTGTTACAATTCAGTTCAATTTAGTTTATTTATATTGCGCCAATTCACAACACATGTCATCTCAAGGCACTTAACAGTTCACCAGATCATACAGTCAAACTGATTCAAGGTTTTCTATGCAAGGAAAATCAGTTGATTGCATCGACTCATTGACTCGGATGCAATCCCTCAGACTAAGCATGTTTGTAGCGATAGTGGAGAGGAAAAACTCCCTTTTAACAGGAGGAAACCTCCAGCAGAACCAGGTTCAGTGTGAGCGGCCATCTGCCGAGGCCGACTGGGGTTCAAGGAGACAGAGGCACAGATACAAAAAGTAGCTGTAAAAAGCGGCCCCGTCCAGGAAACTGAGCCAACTCCCATGTCAGACGATGAAGACTCTGAAATGTGTTGGCAAGAATCTTGAGATTATAATACAGTATTTAAATGGTTGATCTGAAAATAAAGAATATAGAAAAACTGTAAACCTACTAAGATATTGACTTTCAATTAAATGTACATGATTTACAATTAAAACATTAAAATACTCTGAAGGAGGAGTTGGACGGAGAACTTTTTTGTAATGTAATTTGCAAATCTGTCCTTTCTTTGATATAAAAAGAATCAAGCATTTCTTAAAAGAAGTAACCACAGTCTTGCTTGCAGCTTGCAAAAAATTACAAATGTTGGCCTTAATGCAAAATGCAGCATGTGTTGAAAAGCTAACACTGCACATAAGCCTGATCCCCAAAGAATCCCCATACGGACTCTTGGTTATGGCACCATCATGCTTTTCTAATGCAGGGAAAGAGAAGATGGTTACAGCAATGACCAACAGGAGGGGAGTGGAAGAAAACAGTCAATGCTTGATGTAAGGGTTTAGTTAAAAACATATTTTTGCACTAAAATGACTTGGTTATAGTTTAGGCCTGATTTCAAACAGGTGTTGGAAGATGTTTACAGAAGTTTGTCATCTAATGGGTTCAAATTTATCCCACAAAGAAAAACGGGTTAATATCTAAAGGTCATTGGTCTCACTGGGTTGTATTTCTGAGTTTTTTCCAATTTTCAAAGCCATATCACTCTCTCTCCCATTTCACTATAATTTCCTTTATAGTGTTGGTTTTTTTAAGGTAAAATCTCAATTTGTCAGCTTATAACTACATTAATGTTTGTTATTTGAAAAAAAAAAAATAAAAAGCTGAATCTCTATCTAAAACCCTTAATCTGCAAGACCTTTTCTTCTCATTTAATATCCATTTATAAAAGCCATTAAAACCTAAAATACTATCTACCTTTTCATTTATGTCCTGACCCCTATTGAGATGTATTAATGATGCTAGCCGATGGCTGCTGTTTTAAGCTGTAAAATGTTTTATGTGCTGGTTTCTTTTCAAGGGTCCTTATGATGTGGTGCTTCTACCAGGAGGAATGCCAGGGGCCCAGAATCTGGCAGAGGTAACAAAATTACCCATAATGCTTTAATTTATTAATTTCCCTTCCTCTATAAGCAGCGATCACCAGTGGATTTGAAAGCAAGTATCGACTCAGTTTAAATGTAAAAATCTGTAAAAAAAAAAAAAATAATAATAAACAAAAAAAAAATAGAAAAGGAAGATTAGAACATAAATAACATACATCTTGAAAAACCTACTTCATAAACTGCCTTTCTAAGGTTGTTTCCTAATATTGACGTCATTATAATCTGTTTCTGTGGTGGATGAGTCTGATATTTCTATAATAATTCAATGGAGACATGATTCCATCATTACAGGTGAGCAGCATCGCAAATGTACTCAATTCTCTTAAGATACAAAGTGACTCAAAGGATGATCTGGTTGTGTTGTACTTTGACTCTACTGTATGCTACAGGTGGTGTTCATTAACCTCTATCCAAACACACTTTTCCTTCTTTGGTAACTGTCCAACTTTAATTATATAACGCTCTGTAGAGCAGGGTTCCTTCCTGGTCCTCCAGCTCTGATGTCCTGCACCTGGATGGTAGGGAAGAAAGAGTTGCTGCAAAACATTTTAATCCAAACAAGAGACTCTTTTCCAATGGAACAAGACAATTTACATTTAAAATAGGAAAACACAATTGTAAAAATACTAATTCCATTAGCAAATCATTTTAAATACCTACTCAAATTAAGGGTAAATATACTTAATTTAAGAAACTTTGATTTATTTCTAGATTGAAAAAAGTGAAACACTTTGAAGATGAAAAACATCTACATGGTCAGTGCTTATTGCAAAGGAAAACGTATAATTGACATTGTAATATTGTTTAAAAAATAATAAGAATTTTGATCTTTAGCAAGTCATTCAGCCATAATCAATACTTTGGTGTACACCTGGACAACAGGCAAGAGATGAAACTGAAGCAGTCTACAAAGCAGACTGCTTCAGGAAGCAACGGTCCTGTAGTGTTTTCAGCAACAAGATGTACATCTTCTAGAAAGCTTGTTCTGTGAGAAGTAAAGTTTTTTTTCTTTCTTACATCCTTAAGAACAAAAAGATATAGTTTTGTTCTCACAGCCTTGTCTTGTGGGTTTCCATTGCTTGTTCTCGACACATCTGGGTAGAATTTTATTTCTCACAGCGTGTTCCTGACCAGTTGTGTGATTGATCGAAAAAAAAATGTACCGGTAACTTTTTTTTTTGACGCATCGAAGTCATCTGAAACATTCTGCTCTCATCAGTACGAAAGACGTCTCCTCTGCCTTTGAGCTACTGTTGTTTTCTTTTACATGTGTAGCTGCCATGGACAGGACTTTGAGTTTGGGAGCTGAGCTTTTCGTGAAGCATGAATACTCGAAGGCAAAAAAAAAACCTTTTTTTTTTTTTTTTTTGCCACCTCGAGAACTAGAACAAATTTCTCAGTTCTTGTAGAGTATATAACAAGTTGTGCAGAGTTGGATCTGCTCTGCCACCATCTGTTGGGGTAGCAGAGGAATTCTTTAAATAAGTAAACCTTATAGACAAACTTTAGACTGTGGTATAAAACCAGGGCCTTTTTTCTTTAAATACAAAATGAAATGTTTGCCAAAGTATTCAAATATTGTACCGTCGATGTATGGAGTCCCATCTGTTCTTTCTAACACATTGAGATTTATTTAGTCACAGTCTCTGCGTTATGAAGGATTAGTCTGTTCAAAATGTATCTCTCTGTATTTAAAGGAAGCGTAATTATATAAAGGTTAGGTTGTGCTTAAGCATGCTGCATTTGCAGATTGTTGCATGTGCGAAATCACTGCCAATGTGCTGTTTTAATAGAATATAGTCAGCATATACACATTATCATCACATGGTCTGAAAATGACTCACTGTGCATCTGTTTCCTTCTTTTTTCCAGTCTCCTGCTGTGAAGGAGGTGTTAAAGGAGCAAGATGGCAGAAAAGGCCTGATTGCAGCCATCTGTGCAGGTACAGCTCGTGAAAACAAACAAGCTTTAATTATTCAGGGCTAACTACTGATGGCGACCTCTGTCTGTAGGTTGAAAATGAGATATGACGTGACCTTAGGCCTGATAATTGATTTGGTCTTAATTTGTATACTGTTTTGGAATCGGTTGCATACATTTGTATGCATGCAGTTTACAGCATGTTCTATTTGGTGTATGATTTGTGAACTGTGTTCTAGGATCCCAAAGTTTGCACACCCATATTACCATGGCAGGTTTTATAAACAAATCAGACCAAAAAGAAAATGGCTGCAAAACCTTGTTTTTATGTTTTATTTGAAAGACTCTGCTAGGGAGGAGAAGGCAAAATGAAGTATTGGGTAAAATGGAATGAAAAAATTTACCCCACAGCATGATACTGCCAACTCCTTGTTTCACTTTGTGTATTATGTTCTCAGGATGATGCAGCATTTTTATGACAAACTTACAATTTTGAATTAAAGCTAAAAACTTTTAGGTTGATTTCATCAGACTGTTCCAGATTTTTTTCAAACGTGTATGTGATTTGATCATTTGTGTCCAAAAATGATTCCTGGAAGTTGTCTTTGGGCAGAAAAGACAGTCATGCAATGTTAGTTCTTAGTGTAGAAAAGTGCAGACTATTGTTGTCCTCAATAGAGAAACCTTTGGATGCTTTCTTTTTTCCATCCTTCTTCAGACTCATAACTTTTAATAATAATTAGATCATTCTAACACATCTAAAGCTTCCTGCTGACATTAGCTGTAGTTGAAGGAAAGAGATTTTCAAATTAAAAAAAGTTCTTTTTTTTTTTGTCGTGTTTTTTTAGTTCAACTTTTCAGATAATGTGTCACATTTACAAAGTTTTTAAACCATGGTTTGATTCAAAGCACAAAGCATTTTCATAGGTATTTGCAAACTCTTATGAGCCAACAAATGTAAGGGTCTTTCTAATTCAGTACTGCAAAGTGCTGCAATTTCTATTATTTTTTGTCATTTTTATATATGTTTTTGATCTTTTGCTATGTTATTTCTTTTGATCATACTTTAAAACTCTTAATTTCTGTGATTTTCTCTTTAAAATTACATTTAGACAAATAGAAACAGACAGAAGAAATGGGCTACAGTACTCAAAAAGCCTTCTGCCTGAAATCATGGAGGAAAACCTGAAGAGACATTGAAATAATATGATGAGAGCGGCCTCCTATGCCACTAAAAGCAAAAAACATGAAACGGATGTTTCCACTGCAGATTTAGGAGAGCAAAATATATTGAAAGAGAATAACCTGAGATTTATTCATCTGCATTTAGGGATTCTTCATTAGATGACCTCTCTTGCTTCCTCTCTTCTTGTAAAACACAAGTGAGAGGTTGTACATGTGATTTTTGTCGCTGAATAAACCCACAAGCACTTAGAGCTTATCTGACGGCTTTCATGGACAGAGGAAGGACACTGGAAAGATGTTTCAAACAGGGACAGGGGGCCGCTGCGGCAAAGTGGATTGAAGGGTGTCCTAAATTTGACTGAAATCCTCACAGGAACACACGCCTTAATGAACCACTGAGGCTCCGTCATGAGACCAACATGAGAATTTTATCTTGACCTCATTTGTAAGGCGAATCTACATTGCTGTTTGCTTCTTCATCCAGACTGGCGTCCTCTGGGTGGCGACTCGTAACAGGAGTAGCTTGGATTTAACTGGCGGTCTGCTGTTCTGGCAGTGTGGAAAGCAGAATCTTGAGAACACACGGGAAAGCAGCCAAAGCAGCATGATCAATAACTTTCTATTTATTACCAGTTTTTGGATGAGCTCAGAGCAGCGATAGGGCATTAGCAAAGTTAATGCAGCAGAAGTCATTGTCCTCAGCCTCTCCTTTTCTTACTTCCCTCCCTCTCCAGTGTGTTGCAGAGTCTTTAGAGAGGTGCTGAAACTGTATACTGTATAGGTGTATTCTTAGTAACATAGCTAAGGTTGAGGACAACTTTAGGACACAATGATATTGGATATTCTGCATATGTGCCATTTGGTTATTGTTTCCCTGAGTATAAAATGAGACTTCAGAATACAGTTTTAGTTTTAGTATTTTTATCTCTCCGCATTAGACACTGAACTGGACACTCATTCATTTTCAGTGTCTAAAAGATCTTAAACTGCTTTGTCCTTTTTAAGGTCCAACCGCTCTCCTAGCTCATGGCATTGGTTACGGCAGCACAGTCACCACGCATCCTGGCATGAAGGAGAAGATGATGGCTGGAGGTGAGAACATTATAGATCTCTATTATCTGCAATCCCCTACAAAGGCTTTCGGGCCCTGTGAATATTTTAAAACTTAACAGTTTTCTATTGAGATTTAACAGACAAACAGAAAATCCTCCTTGATATTAAAATTAAATCTCAGGAAGTGCAACGTTTCCCTGATCACATCAGCTCTGTGGATATACAGGTGCTGGTCATGAAAAAGTAGATTAATCTCCCATCATAAAGTGAAAGTTGTACATTAAATTCATTCACTAAACACAGCATGAAATATTCCAAGTGCTTATTTTAATTTAGATAATTATAACTGACAGCTGATCAAAACCCTAAAGTCAGTATAATTGGAATATTGTGAACAAGTTCAATATTAAGACACCTGTTGCCACACTCTAATCATCTATTTAACTCAGAACGTCTTCAAAAGCCTTTTAATTTTCTCTCAGTAGCTTTGTTTCAATTACAAAAATGTGCAAAACTATGTTGATATTCAGCTAATTTCTAAAATGCAAAGTTTCGCAATTGCAGTGTTTCCATTTAATAACAAATTCATTTAAAATTGCACATGAATATACAGAACGGTGTAATAACTAGTCGCATTAACTCAGTTACATTTACTTGAGTAACATAAAAAAAAATAAACTTTTAGTAGTTTAACCGTAGCGTACTTTTTACTTGAGGAATATTCTTATAAACTACCGCTACTCCTACTTGAGTAAAACTTCCGGCTACTCTGTCTTCTGTGAGTAACTTGAACTCCTCCATCATCAGATAAACATACAGTAAATATTGTCAGAGGAAGTTCTTTACCCTGTCCAAACATATATACCGCTCTCCCTGGAGTTGGTGAAAATATTTCCTCTTCATGAAATTGTTCCTTTGTATTCATGACACATATATTCATTATCCATTTATTTAAAAATTCTGTCTACATAATTTTTTTTTTTTTTAAGGTTTTTACAGCACTAGTGGCTTGTTTTTTGTTTTTTTTCTTTTGGTGGGCTGGCAGGAAATGGGTCTTTCGTGCTAAGTGCTGCATCACTGAAGCACAACCCTGTCTGCATAATCTCTAAACATTAACAGTTACTTAATACTCAAAAACCCGTTTTATCTAATACTTTTTTACTTTTAGTCAAGTAAAAAAATGTTGAGGTACTGCTACTCTTACTTGATTACAGTTTTTGGGTACTCTGCCCACCTCTGTGGGTACGTTAGTTCATGCAGTAAGTCTGAATATATGGCAGCTGTGGATATAAACACATGAGATACACCATATTTTGCCCCCCCTGCTCTAATGAGCTTCTTCTTAATCTTGTTACAAGTTTACTTTTACTTTACAAGATACTAAGGTTCAGTTGCAGATCATGTGACTCGTGTGATGAGAAAAAAATATTTTCTTTGCAAATAAACCACCACACTGAAGCAAATTTCTTTTCCTAATTACATTTTGCACAAATAGATGGTCAATGGAAACATAGCTGCAGTAGTTCTGTGGGCTACACAATCATGTGGAAACATATAAACTTAGTTGTCCAAAAGACGACCATTGACACCTTGCACAGTCATTTGTAAAGGAGCTGGCTGTTTGCAGAGGTCTGTGCCCAAGCGCTTTGACAGAGGTGAAGGAAGGCAAAAGATGTGATTGGGGGGTACAAGCAACAGGGATAATGTCACCCTGGAAAGGAGAAGCAAAGCCCATTCAAAAATGTTTGGGTGGTTCAGAGATCGCAGCTGGAGTCAGAGCTTCAAGGACCGGCAGGCAAAGATGTATGCAGGACATGGCTTTTCAGGTTAGCCTAAGTTGGCTTGCCTCAAAGCACACAACAAACCCAAAGAGGCAGCAATTTTGTGAAAAGCAGGAACCAAAACCAAAACCCAGAACCAGACCAGTAGTCATTCTTGGAGAAGATGTGAAACGTTTCAATAAAGAAGAATCGATGCATAAAATAATCCAACTTTTTTTTTTTGTTTGTTTGAATAATGAGATGCATTGTGACATCTAGCAAGTTTGTTATTTTGTCTTTGAAAAATAGCTTAACCTCAGTAGGAGTGTATGAAAGCTGCTGTAAACATACACAAAATGCAATGCAATTATACTGAACTATATTTACACAGGGATCTGAACACAAATGCAATCTGTCAAACTTTCATGTCATGTATTGGTTTGTGTGGTCATTTAAGATGGTGATATATATTAAGGGTATGAATACTTTTGCAAAACACTTTAGCTCTCAAATGCATCTCTGCAGGTGCAACTGTAAGTATCTGTAAAGAGCAGCAGATGGTGCTGTACTAGCTCTCATTTTCTTGTAAAGAATCATGTCATTCTGCAGTTGGAGTGCAGTGCACAGCACTCTGAGGTGATGGATGATGCAGGAATTCGACAGAATATACTAGAACTAAGTGCAGTGGTGGAAAAAAAAAAGGCAAATCGTCAGTCTGTGTATCTCTTAGCTGTGGCTCTTTGCTCTAGGCGTACACTGCCATCATGTTAATCTTATTGTTCTTTGTCTTTTTTAGATCACTATAAATATTCAGAGGCTCGAGTGCAAAAGGATGGGCATTACATCACCAGCCGTGGGCCAGGAACCAGTTTTGAGTTTGCCCTGACGATCGTAGAAGAGCTGATGGGGGCTGAAGTTGCAGCTCAAGTCAAAGCTCCTCTTATTCTGAAAGACTAACTGCAGCCATGTTCCATCACCACTGGAGAAACTGGCACCTAGTTAAATCTCACAATATTGCTTCCTTTGCATGAGATAAAGTCATGGCTGCAAATAAAGAGGAATTTATCACTGGCTAGTTGCCACAAATGACTTCCATAGGATTTAACTGCATTTCCCTGTTTGGTTTATAATCTAAATAGCTTCCTCTTGTTCTTGACGGCTCTCATTGTGCAACCTGACATTAAAAGCATAAGTGTGAAGACGCGGTTTGTCATGCCTTGCGGTGTATTGCTGGTGGAGGTCACTTTGACTTGTTTTTACTTGCTTGTTTAATGCCTAAATATAGGCTGTATAATGTAGCGTATGAAGGAAAGCTATTCAGGGCGCGGGAAGAGGAATCCAAAAAGACTGGCAGCTCACTACAACCAATCACGCGCTCCGGATTGTCTGCAGTTGTGCTTTGAGTGGCCAATAAGAAGGCATTTAGGGTGAGTGGGCGGGGTTTAGTTGCAGCGCATGGTAGCTGTATGAGAGCAGTCCAGAGGGTCTTCACCCCCATCCGAGAAGGAAGAGAAGGTTTCTGTCAAAGGTAGGGTTCAATATTTATCCCTTTCTCTCACCACAAGTGTTATTTAGGTTATTTAAACATGTATAAATAACAGAAATGAGCTCAGCTGCGTTCAAAGCTGGGTTTTATTGTTAACGCGGCGTCTGTCATGTTAAGTTGCGGCTAATGGTGTCGAAATCTGTATGAGATCAGAGCGTTCCTAACCTAATAATGGCTCTGATAGCTTTTCAGCCATTAACATATTATGGTCGTTGTAGTCATTATTAGCGTTCTCATTGGGCAGCATCAGGTTCGCCACAATTCGGGTTAAAACGGATTGACATGCAGTCCCGGGGGGGGGGGGGGGGGGGTCGAGTAACGCTTCTGTGAGGAGGAGACGCTCACAGCTGAGAGAAGCGCTGAACATATGAGTGGAAACAGCGTCGCTGTGCAGATGTGAGCCGACATGGAGCCGCCAGTTTCAGGAGCTCTCCATCCTCAGCAGCTGCTGCTGCAGCAGAGCTGTTGCTAATGCGGTGCGGCAGGTTAGAAGACCTGAGCCATCTCTGTCTGACACAGGGAAACCAAACACACCAAGAGTCTTGAGATTCAAATCACCACTGTGACAGGAAACGGTAACTCAGAGAAGCTCTCTGCACCATGACTCAATAGAAAGAGCTGTCCTCACTTATGGGAGGATTGTGGCAAGTTGCTGGCTTGACATTTTCTTTTGCACTTTTAACAGGAACAACCAGAGGTGTTGTTTTCACCTCCCTTTTTTTCTTTTAACATTAACAGGAAATAAAAGCAGCTTCTCTTCTGGTAAACTGATGACTAGTTACCAGGGAATGATCTCCTTCAGAGTCAGCTTGGCGCAAACTAAGCTGCTGCTGATTTGGGCCCTTTGAGCAGCAAAACTGACAGTTATGGATTAATACACACAAAGTACTTAGAAATATTTCTGGTTGTGTTTGTTTTATTTTGTATTTACTGTACTGCATCTATAAATAATAATAGAAACATGATCCATATAAATACAAAATAGGTTTGATAGAAAGATCTATAATTTCACCCTAGTCTAATCCAGAATCACATTGCATTCTGGGGGATGTAGGAAGAGGAAAGGGTTTAGCTTCTCCATCTCTCATGGCCAAAATAAACAAGGTTGATGGTAGGAGATGACCTCATTGTGAAGGTTACTGCTTACTTTTAGTGTTTCTATTTGCTCATCTTTTTATCACCTTTTTTCCTTTTTTTATGGTTTAAAAAAACTAAATCAACTGATATGAAAAGCTTGTATCGTGATGCATTTTTCAGCCATATCGCAAAGCCCTATAGGCTCTGCTTGGAGGGCTGTGGAGTTATGGCAAGGCGATATGCTGAAAAATTATGTCACTATATGAGCCCTTCATATTGGTCTATCAATAGACATCGACTAGGGTTCCTTTACCTACTTAAAATAAGGACGAGGAAGGAAAAAAAAAAGGCTGAATTTAGTTTATATCCCTAACCCTATCTAAATGTGACCTTGAACCTTTTAAAATAGGTCAGCTTACCACCTAACTTGTGTATTATTGCTCTCAGCCATGGAGAGGATAGATCCTTTACTCCACCTACATCCCCCCAGTATACCATGTGGTTCTGGATTGGAATTTAGTGGATTTATTCAAACCTTTTTCAGACATATTTGCTATTTATATTGATCATGTGTCAATCATGATCACTTTACAATCTTAGGTCGGTTCCATTTAGACAACAGTCACTCACTGCCTGCAAAGCATAAACCACCCCTCAGAAGGCCCGGAAATCATCCAAACCAGAAAGCTAGTGAATTGGCTCTTTTACCCACCATTCCTACAAGAACAGCAGGAAGTCTAAAAAAAGACTGTGGCACTGTACCAATTTCAATGCATCAAGAGAGATTTCCCCCCCCCCCGTTAAAAATCACATGATATCAAGATCACAAAGGTGCACCTGTGTGTGATGATTACCTCTGGCCACAATCTGGATAGTTCAGGCAAGCTGAGCTTAGTCAGTTTAGACAGGTCTATGTCTTGCATGTTGCGGAAGCATCATTACAATATGAATCCGAGCTCGAAAACGAATCCTCACCACTCCCTGGAGGACAAATGCAAGCATACATATGACTGCTTGAATTGTCTTGATGACAACATATAGCACTCTCATTAACGTTGTGTTTTCTTTTTTTTTCTGCGGATATTTATGGAACTTTAACATTTTGCGCTGTTGCACATAACATGCTAGAATTATTCTGCTTGAGCAGCTGTACAGTAAAGAGCTGGAGGCCTGGCTCCCTATTTCTGGATGGGGCAGAAGACGGTGGGCTGGGGGAAGGGTGAGACTGAAGTCTGACTGACTCAGTGGTTTAGCTAATGATGCAATTAGACTGCTGTCTTTTGCATCCCCTGATTAGATCCCTTACTCACAGTGGCCTGTCTACAATAAAAGACCAACAGCTCACTTGTTTTTATTTTCTATTTTATACACAAATCGAATTTTACCATGCAGCAACATGTTATGTAATAAGGGATACATTAATGGACTTGGTTCTGCAGCTTGGTATGATAAAGCTTACATAGGACATATGACATCTTGGATCAACAGTAGCTTTGTAATTAAATGTATGGTATGTGTTAAAAATCTTCTCTTGGTCTTCTTGTATGTTTGTATAAATTGAGTCAACGTGACTTTTTTTTTACACCTTACAGGCAAGACAATGTTTCAAATTTGAAATAAATCAATGAAAGCTGTAATATCTTTATGCATTTTTTTTTTTTAGAAACAACAGCAAATAAAAGAAGTAGAAAAGTTGCACTCCACCTATTCCTATTAAAACCTCATTCACTGATAAATAATAATGCCCCTGCGTTATAGATTCTGAAAGGCCTTGCATCAAAAAATACTGCACAAAATCAGTGCAATGAGTGCAATGCAATACCTCAGCTCCAGACGTCCCCGCCCCCCTCCGCTGCACCTCTCCCAAATTGTAGCTCACCGCAAACAGTGCAGCAGACAGGAGGCCGCCTTGTTTTGTTTTTATGACCGAAATTGCGGAAAACAACTCGTGAAGTTTGACCCGCTAGAAGAGCGAGGTGCGCAGGAACGCTGGGACCCTTTTTTTACCTGGATCTCCGCTCTTTTTGGTCCTCATGTCCCTCCGTCGTTGGACTAAACTCGCCCCCACTTTCTCACCACCTCTGCCGTATCTAGACCCACAGCGTGTAGCACAGACCACGCTTCCATATTGAGCATAAATGAAAAATGTCTGTGTCAAGCTTACTGCAACACACTGATGTAAGAGTATAACCAGGAAGCGAGGTAGGAGGGCAAAATAGGTTTAGCGCCACCGCAGCACGGGAGGGAGAATTACGTCCAGGAGGAAATGGATAAAATTAGACCGGAGGGAAAAAAAAAAACATGAACCGATACTCTTGCGGACGTATCGATCCATCGGATCGTCGGCTGTTGGATCGATGCATCGATACAAAACCATTATTATTTACACTCCTACTACTTACTAGGGAATCATTTTGGAACATGCTTAGAAGTGACCAGAAAACCAGCTATCTAAATTAATTCTACAATTTCTGATAAGAACAATTATGATTTGGATCTGGTAGATGCTTGTAAAATCAATTTAATGTTCAAAATTTGTCTTAAAAATTAAGAGTTGCTCAAAAAGCTCCAATAAATGGGATATTCTTGTCACAGATAAGCGTTTCTTTTAACTTATGATTTGCGCAGTTTAAAAAATATACAAGGAGCAGAAAGACAAGCTTCAAACTTCACCATGAGCTGGAAGTTCTAGTTTGGACACACAATTTTTTGTCGACCAGTTTTTAAAAAGTTATTCCATGGTTAAAATAATGTATTGCAAAAGCATTTTATTTGCAGATGCATCAATATTTGAGTGTTACCCTTTTGATGGAGGGAGTCTCTGTTGTGGCATTATCAGCCTGCCTTGTAGGTTATTTACCATGCTTAATGTCATATGTGAAATGGAGAACTCAATTAAATCTGCTTCAAGTACAACGCTGAAGGAGAATATTTACCAATCAGACGCCATTGAGAGACAGCTACAAGGCAGGTTCAAAGATTTTGTGTCAATCGAACCTTTGCACTAAAATAGGAGGAAAAATCTGGGCCATCAGCGTTCAGTTAATTCCAGCGGTAACGATTAGCTCCTGCCCTCATGCTATATGTTTTAACAGTATTAAGGCAGTCAGTTTTATAAATGTTGTTTAAACATCAATAACACTAAGTTAAAACTCTTATCAGATTTTTGAGTGCTGTGGTTTAATAGTCAATCGATCGGAGCTTGCATCACTTTCTAATATTATTTGCAGGGTGGGGCCAGCTTCTCAGAAGCTGCAATCATTAATGTGGCCCTTAAAATTCAAACCATGCCGCAGAGGGTAATTGAATTTGATGTTCAGAAGTTAATTTCATATCCATATATTGATTCTTCTGGAAAAATAATTGCCTCTCTGGACATCTCCATGAAGTTGCAAGTGCACTATCATGAGAGTGGGAGACGTATAAAATAGGTTTTGTTGCTTGGAGGCTTTTTTCAGCATGCATGTCTGTCTGCTTCCTGTCTCAATAAGAAATACTATATGATTTTAGATTCTTAAGAGTTTTAACTCAATAAGCAAGTCTCTCCTCCTTTATATATAATCATGTATATTTTGCACAATACGCATGCCCTAAAAACTGAAAAATAAAATATTTTTGTGCAGTTTGAACTCCCAGTTCATCCATGTTAGTAGGACATCTGTAGATTGCTTTACATATAAACATCACAAGTGGCATTACCAAGGCTTTCATTTATTATTTGTTTAATTTTTACGTGAGCTATGGCTTTGTGAAATGCTATAAGTGAGTCACAGAGACACAAAAGATGATGCATCTTTAAAAAAGATAAAAACTATAGATGGCTGTTAAAGTACAAATTTGTGCAAAGTGGACAAATGCAGAATTTAAGAAACAGGGTCGCTTTTCTCTATAACTTTTTTTAATTGGTCTAATATATATATAGCTATGCTCTTTATTCATTGTCAAAAATTTAAAATGTTTGTACATTTAACATTATTTAAAGTAACGGAAACATTGACCTTTAGATGTAAAAATGAAGCTATTCTGTTATTCTTATTGTCGTTTGCATTGATGTGGCTTTATATTTGAAAACGGTATATGGCCAATGCAAATATTTTCAGCAGCAACCCTGTACGATTTCTCTCTTTCTGTTCTTTTTTTTTCATTTGCAGGATTGCGCCAGCTTCTGGTGATGTACAGGTGATTCAAAATGGGGACATTTGGTCACATTATCTTGACCGCTTATTTAGTAGCTGAAATCTACCGGCTTGGAACTTTACAACTGCACAGTATTTCAGCTGTAGGGTACAGGCTTCCTCTCTGTGGTGTACATCATCACCCATCTAGCCAGTGTGCTGCACCTTTTTTTGTTTGGTTTAAATCGCCAGTGCCCAGAATGCCTGTCAGTGACAAATGCTGTAAGCACAGACTGCAGCGTGTATTGAAATACTAGTAATGTTTTCAAATGTTACATCACCGTTATTGGTGAGTGAAATTAAATTGCAACATAATTTTACATTAAATTATTGTTCAGCCTGATGTAAAACTATCATTTAGAAATGTGGTATGTCGCTCTGACATACTGTCAGACTCTACTTTCCACTTGATGTCAAGGAAGTGGACTCTAACAGTGATGTAGCTCTGGGTGTTGGATCAGTCTGATAACGGTGGTAGGAGCCACACTTAGTAATGTCCTGGCTCACACGACAAGATTTCATAATTGACGGGTAATTTGCAAGACCTACTAGACCCCAAACATGATAAATGTAGATATAACAGGTTTGATATTACAGTGTGTAGTGTACAGCCACAGGGCGACCATAACGCACCACACAAACAGATTTCATTCAGATGTTGTAAGAGACAGGAAATGGCACAGTAAAAAAGTTGTTGGTTAAATTAGCGAAGATGCCAGAAGCAGGGAATTTACTTACTAAATTGTTGAGGTGTGTCTTTTTTTTTTTTTTACCTGAGAAAGCTTCCTGATTGTCTACACCTAACATCCAACAGGTTGTGTCTTTGTCTACACTTGGGGACCACCACAAGCACTGGGATATCGGGCTGACAATTCAACAAGTTGAATTTTGCAAATTGCGATGAGGGATCAGGAAGCCTTCAGCAGACAAGATCCGTCTTAACTCACCAAACATCCCAGGAATATCTTAAAAGATGATCATATTTGTCATTCTAATGATCTTGGCATCCCTAGGATTGTCAAATTGGGGAAGAAAACCTATTTGTGTGAACCAGCCTTAACTCATGGAAGCCTTCACATCTACCACACTTTTTAGTATCATGTATTTTTATGCATGTTGCAAGTGTTTTGTGCATCGCATCCTTACCATCCCATTTAGTTGTTGACTTAAGGAACTTGTTGATTTTATATTTACAAACAAAACTCAGCAAAGTGCATTCTGTATTAAAACTGCTAAATTTTCAGTTAGCGTGAATACTTTTGATTTGCACATTTGCACATTTTGGACACCTGCTTTTAACATGCCAATCCTTGTTCTGCAAAAATATTTGTCTGGTTGACGCATGCTTTCTTACATGCTAAAAGTACAATGGGAGGTGTGTGAATATGTGTTCAAAAGGACGAGGGGAGGGCCATTTCCTTTATGTCATCTGCTCTGCTCAGTGACTCCAAGCTTAAACACTTGTTCTGTCTTTTCTGTTTGTCGCTTCATTCCCTTCTTTTCCTTTCCCTCCTCTTTCAAATTGCACTTTCATTCAGTCTCATGGTATCGTGTCAGACGTACATGTTATGTTGTTCTTGCGCACAATCTTGGTCACAGTGGATCTTGCAGTCTCCACTCTTGCATCCCTCTCCTATGCTTCTCCTCTGCTCTTTATTTTGGATTTTGGCTGGTGCTCTGCATCATTCCTCCTTTCTGGCTGCTGCGTGAGCAATCTGCTTCAGACTGAGGTGGGTGGGTTTTTATTTGTTAAACAGCATCATTGCTAGGTCTGAAGCTCCCTGTCTGTTATCTTTCTCTCCCCTTACGCTCTCCTCTCGCTTTTCCTCTCCCCTCACTTTGTTCCGTCATTGCGCTTGTCTCATCCCACTGGGGAAACAAATGCCATACCTTCTGCATGCAGGAGCATTTAACGTTATCACGCAGTATGCTAGCGAGGTAATGTTTCAACCTCTCCAGATCTCTCTGACCGTCTGAAGAGCTGCTGCCTATGCGGTTAACACTGCTGCTGCAGCTGCTGCATTGAAAACCTTCTTTGCATACCTTATTATGCAGGCATGTATTCCACTCTCTTTTTCTGCTGACTTTGAATGTCCATCACTTTTCTAAATGTGTTTGGTTCTTAAGACTTTGCAATGTCATAATATTTAATGAAAAAGGGGAAAGAAACAATTTTATATCTAAAGTGTGAGAGATACTCTTACAGACTTGTGCTAAAATACATTTAGACATTAGATTTTAATGTGTGGTCCTGTTTTAACTCACCTGCCTTGCTGCTGGTGCAATTTCATCTGTTGCTGTTGCCACAGTGGGCAACACCTCGAGGCAACGTTTACCTGTTTGTGTTTTGCTAAGAGAACGGTTAGTCCGGTTAACAGAGTGCTTCAGTGTAGGTGTTTGTTGGGGGCTAGTGTTTCAGCATGCTCGTGTGTGCTTGTACATGTGTGTAGGTGCGTGTGTTCTGCTATATGGAGATGTGTGCTCGCCTGCCTGCTTGCCTATGGGCTCCGGTCCAAGTAGAAAGCACAGGAGAGGTATGCTGCAGGGGTTTAGTTTGGTGCAGTAAGCTGTTGAGTGCTCTGTAACAAGCAGAAAAAAAAATCGGTTTGTGTCCTTACGCTTGCCAGCTGCAAGTGTACTGCAGAAAAAAGATAGATTCCCCTAAGATATCTGCAAACAGGATGTCCTTGGGTATTAGATTCTTTTATTCAGGTTGCTGGAACTTTTATTTGATTTATTTTCCTACAATATCTTACTGTCAGCCATACATCTTTTGCTGTGTTTTGTTTTTCTTTTTTAAAGGACGCAGATGGTGGGACCAGAAACTGTTTCTAGTAATAAAATAAAGGAAAATCTCTTTGAAACAAATACAAGATGACATAGAGTGACAATAAACGTTGTTTAATCTGTGTTTTGCTTAAATACTTTGGTTAGGTGTCATGCCAAACACTCAAAGGGATGCTAGAAATGAGGTTAACATATTTCTTTGATGGCGCCCCCATTATTCTGAGCCTACAGCTTAATGATTTCAAAGGAAACTGTTTGGTGCAGTTATAGCATAAAACAAGTAATGACAGATATATTAACTGTTGATTGTTCAAATTTTATTTTGTGCCATCAGATAAACATTAACCTTTAATTTTTTGTTTTATTTCCAAGAGCTCTTGGACTCGGTAGAAACCTAAAATTCACTGGCACCCTTCCTTAAACCAGAATTATTGCTATTTGAATAAGCTTAAAATGAGAATTTGTTTGTCTTTTTCACAACTACAATTAATATTATTAATACTAATAAAATTAATATTATTAATAATCCCCTGAATCCCCCAAAAATGATCTTAGTTTCAGGTATATTTGTCTGCCCTAGTAATCACTAGGCTGGATGAACTATCTTTTATAGATTCAGAATACGGCTTAGAAGCGGTTTCCTCCTGTCAGAGAACCTTTTTACTTGAAGAATAGAGTTTGGGCACAGAAAGTGTTTGGGGTGCTAGGAGTTCACCTTAAAGGAATAGTACACCCAAAACATGATTAGCCTTCATTTTCTACTCACCGCCATGCTGAACAACACTCTGGAGTACTTTTTTGATATCTCAAATGCATCTGGAGATCTGGGAGGCTTCTTGCTGTCTGCTGACATTCAAATAATGGAGGTCTATGGTGACCGAGACAGAAAGGTCCATAAAAGTCCACAAAAAACGTTTCAATATTCCTCCATACTGCTCGTCCAATGTATTCCAATTGTCCTGAGTGGGTAGCATCCAGAATTTACTCGAAACGAAGTCATTTAGAATGTTTTTAGAGCATAAACAGTAGTGTATAGGATTTCCTGAAAGCGCGCACATGCGCGCTCACGATTCTACGGAAGCCGGCAGACCAAACCAGCGCATTCAGCTCGGCAAAGAACTCATGCTCTTCCTCAACACTGAAGTCCTCAGACATTTTTAGGCCCGAGCAGCATAGCGCTGCGAAGGCCTATTGTATTTCGAAAGTTTCTTATTATTATTATTATTAGGCCCGAGCAGCAAAGCGCTGCGAAGGCCTATTGTATTTCGAAAGTTTCTTATTATTAGGCCCGAGCAGCAAAGCGCTGCGAAGGCCTATTGTATTTCGAAAGTTTCTTATTAGGCCCGAGCAGCTAAGCGCTGCGAGAGCCTATTGTATCTGTAATGTTTATTATTAGGCCCGAGCAGCTCACCGCTGCGAGAGCCTATTGTTCCTGTATCGTTTGTTATTATTATTATTATTTATTATTTTTCTCCGCGTAAAAGAAACAGCATTTTGGAGGCTTTAGCATGTTCAAAAACTCACCAAACTTGGCAGTAAATTGTCCCCCTAGTGAAATTTACGTATGATAATGGAATCCAAAATGGGCGTGGCCAAATGGCTCTACAGCGCCGCCTAACGTGAGTTGGGGAAAACCGTAAGTCACAGAGATTTGAGATTTGGCAGGTGCATAGATCTCACCAAATCATGAAAAAAGTTACATTATGGGTATGCTCTAAAACCTACAGGAAGTCAGCCATTTTGGCTCAAAGGCCGATTTTTGGCACTTTTTCAATTTTGTTGACGTCGAACTTTCGCGAACTCCTCCTAGGGACGGTGAGCCATCGGCTTCACACTTGGCATGTATGCAGATAAGGCATGTGAGATCCAAACTTATCAAACTTTTTGAGTTTTCCAGCATTTTAAAGGGGTGTGGCCAGGCCTCGAAGTTGGCGTACTCGCCAACATTTTCAAAATGCAATAACTTTTACATATGAAACTGAAATGACACGAAACCTGGTAGTATTAATCCTCTCTCGGTTCCCAACAAAACTGTATGTTAAAACTGTTACATAATTGAAGCCACGCCCCCTGAGAACCAGAAGTCACCTTTTTTACTTGGAATGGTCCCTCTCTGTCCTACTTGACCTCATCAACCTAAAACTGTGTCAGCAGACAGACAACATGTTGTCCTAACTTCGTTTAAGGCACAGAGAGCTTTAGTCAAATGGTGTTGCCGTGGTGCCATGGCGAAGTGAGGCGTTTCGCCATGAAAATACGATTGGCTCTCATTTCCTCATTTATAATCAGATCTGCACCAAAATCACAAGAGATGATCCTAGTCCAACTCCAAACAGGAATCCAGAGCAATATTTTGTGGGCGGGGCTTAATTTTCCTACAGCGCCCCCTAGAAATAACAAACTTCAAACCACCAGCCCCAAGCCGTTTTTAGTCCTAGAATATTGAAACTTTGAACACATTTGCACCTCATCAGGCCCTAACTAAAAGCCTCTTGGACCCATGGTCTAAACCCCACCGGAAGTCGGCCATTTTGAATTTCATTTTACTCTGTTGTGAAAGCACTGACCTTTTTTCAAAAAATTGTATAAAATCAGCCTTTTATCCAAATGAGCTAAAACTTTCAAAATACGTTCTTTACAAGGCCTGCTGTAAGCTGGTTACAATAGCAAAGCGCTTCTTTAAAGTCCGTCACTCTGATTTTTCAAAAGTTTGCGTTCTCGCCTAATAGTTGGTCAAGTGGACAGATAATGCCAGGAAATAATTCAGCCCCTAGCCATGCTCATTCTTAGGATAATGAAACTTGGCACACATCTGTATGAGCTCTCCACCTACAAAAAGTTTCATTGAAGCCATGGTCTAAACCTCTCATGAAGTCGGCCATTTTGAATCAAACAGTACCCTTATGAAAATAGAATCACTATGTTAAAATATTCCTAAAAAATCAGTTGTTTTCCCAAATGAGCTACGACTTTTGGAATATATTCCTCTAATCGCTAATTGTTTGATGGTAAACACAGCATAGCTCTTCTTAAAAGTCCGTCACTCTGATTTTTCAAAAGTTTGTGTTAACAGGAAATTGTTGTATCTCAAAAAGTTTTATAGCAATCCTAACCAAATTTGGAACAGTTATTTATCCTTTGATTATAAAAAAGACTGCCGAGTTTGGCGTGAATCTATGCATGTTTGAGCATCTTATGGGGTTTTCATCCGCCACAGTATATGGCATTCAAGTTTAAAGATTTTTCTTTCTTTAAATTATTTAATAAATCATCTAAAAAAAATCTAGGACATGCAAGATGTGTTCCTTGACATTTGTGAGTTTTTTCGGGATTTTATTGCAAACTATAGATTTTTAATGAATTTTTTTGTTTTGAGTAGAGTCGGCCATTTTGAATTACATTTCACCCTGTTGTGAAATCACGGACCTCTTTTCAAAAAAGTGTATAAAGTTAGCCTTTTATCCAAATGAGCTAAAACTTTCAAAAATACGTTCTTTACAAAGCCTGCTGTAAGCTGGTTACAATAGCAAAGCGCTTCTTTAAAGTCTGTCACTCTGATTTTTCAAACGTTTGCGTTCTTGCCTAATAGTTGGTCAAGTGGACAGATAATGCCAGGATATATTTTTCAACTGCCGCAGTATAAGGCATTCACGTTTAAAGATTTTTCTTTCTTTGAATTATTTAATAAATCACCTAAAAAAGAATCTAGGACATGCAAGATGTGTTCCTTGACATTTGTGATTTTTTTGGGGATTTTATTGCAAACTATGGATTTTTTAATGATTTTTTTTGTTTTGAGTAGGGTGTAATACCGCTAACCGTGGGTTTTGGCAGTGCTGTTTCTCCATCTTTTGAATATATACTTTTGACCCACCAACTGAGATTGCTACAGCAAATATCTGACAGATGAGATTCATCCCCAGATATTATCTTTTATCCCTAGTTTAACCCTTCCTGACCAAAGCTGTGGTTGTCTCCGGCTGGTCCAGAAGTGAAGCGTGGCACTTTTTCCGCTGGCTGGGAAGGAGCAAGGGGGCAGCGGTCACTCACCTCCCGCGGTCGCGATAGGCCGAGCGGAGAAAGAGGAGGATGAAGAGGAGCAGCACAGGGTGATGAAGAGGATGAGGGGAAGCAGCAGCAGGCATAGGCTGAAGAGCAGGAGAATAGGCTGGGAAGGAGCGTGGA
The DNA here is from genome assembly GCF_016077235.1 of Cyprinodon tularosa. Classification (NCBI taxonomy): domain Eukaryota; kingdom Metazoa; phylum Chordata; class Actinopteri; order Cyprinodontiformes; family Cyprinodontidae; genus Cyprinodon; species Cyprinodon tularosa. Next base: position 270,475 of record NW_024039597.1, read on the forward strand.
GCCAGCGGTCGCTTGGTTCCCGCGGTCGCGACATACCAGGCGGTGCGAGCTGCGAGGGCCGTCAATACCGCTCGCGGTTTTAATTATTATTATTATTTTTCTCCTTACAAATAAAATGGCTTTTTGGAGGCTTTATCATATTCCAAAACTCACCAAACTTTGCGGACGCATCAGACCTGGTGAAAATTTACGTATTTTAATGGCCCCGTGAAAGTTGCCAACCAAATGCCTCAACGGCGCCCCCTCAAAATTTTCAAAATACCCTCCCCATTGACCTTTTTTTCTCATAGAGACATGAACATTGGCACACTTGTAGAGCGTCCTCACACTTACAAATAAGTCAATTAACGTCATACTAAATTATGCTCAGGGAGTCCGCCATCTTGGATCAAATTTCAAATTTTGACTGTGATTTTGCATTTTTAGCCTCTATATTTGATCGAACTCCTCCTAGGGACGGTGAGCCATCGGCTTCAAACTTGGCATGTATGCAGATAAGGCATGTGAGATCTAAACTTATCAAACTTTTTGAGTTTTCCAGCATTTTAAAGGGGTGTGGCCAGGCCTCGAAGTTGGCGTACTCGCCAACACTTTTCGAAGCGCAATAACTTTTACATATAAACGTGAAATGTCACGAAACTTGGTAGTATTAATCCTCTCTGGGTTCCCAACAAAACTGTATATTAAAACTTTGACATGATTGAAGCCACGCCCCCTGAGAACCGGAAGTCACGTTTTTTAATTGGAATGGTCCCTCTCTGTCCTACTTGACCTCAACAACCTAAAACTGTGTCAGCTGACAGACAACACGTTGTCCTAACTTCGTTTAAGGCACAGAGAGTCTGAGTTAAATGGTGTTGCCGTGGCGCCATGGCGAAGTGAGGTGTTTCGCCATGAAAATACGATTGGCTCTCATTTCCTCATTTATAAGCAGATCTGCACCAAAATCACAAGAGATGATCCTAGTCCAACTCCAAACAGGAATCCAGAGCAATATTTTGTGGGCGGGGCTTAATTTCACCACAGCGCCCCCTAGAAATAACAAATTTCGAACCACCAGCCCCAAGCCGTTTTTAGTCCTAGAATATTGAAACTTTGAACACATTTGCACCTCATCAGGCCCTAACTAAAAGCCTCTTGGACCCATGGTCTAAACCCCACCGGAAGTCGGCCATTTTGAATTACATTTTACTCTGTTGTGAAAGCACTGATCTGTTTTCAAAAAATTGTATAAAATCAGTATTTTATCCAAATGAGCTAAAACTTTCAAAATATGTTCTTTATAAAGCCTGCTGTAAGTTGGTTACAATAGCAAAGCGCTTCTTTAAAGTCCGTCACTCTGATTTTTCAAAAGTTTGCGTTCTCGCCTAATAGTTGGTCAAGTGGACAGATAATGCCAGGAAATAATTCAGCCCCTAGCCATGCTCATTCTGAGGATAATGAAACTTGGCACACATCTGTATGAGCTCTCCACCTACAAAAAGTTTCATTGAAGCCATGGTCTAAACCTCTCATGAAGTCGGCCATTTTGAATCAAACGGTACCCTTATGAAAATAGAATCACTATGTTAAAATATTTCTAAAAAATCAGTTGTTTTCCCAAATGAGCTAGGACTTTTGGAATATATTCCTCTAATCGCTACTTGTTTGATGGTAAACACAGCATAGCTCTTCTTAAAAGTCCGTCACTCTGATTTTTCAAAAGTTTGTGTTAACAGGAAATTGTTGTATCTCAAAAAGTTTTATAGCAATCCTACCCAAATTTGGAACAGTTATTTATCCTTTGATTATAGAAAAGACTGCCGAGTTTGGCGTGAATCCAGGCATGTTTGAGCATCTTATGGGGTTTTCAACTGCCACAGTATATGGCATTCAAGTTTAAAGATTTTTCTTTCTTTAAATTATTTAATAAATCATCTAAAAAAAATCTAGGACATGCAAGATGTGTTCCTTGACATTTGTGATTTTTTTCGGGATTTTATTGCAAACTATAGATTTTTAATGAATTTTTTTGTTTTGAGTAGAGTCGGCCATTTTGAATTACATTTCACCCTGTTGT